>NW_021604650.1:3230245-3277337 GCF_004785775.1 Grammomys surdaster
TCCAGTTGAACCAGCACCATTTGTTGAAAATGCTGTCCTTTTTCCACTGGACAGTTTTAGCTCCTTTGTCAAAGATCAAGTGACCATAGGTATGTGGGTTCATTTCTGGGTCTTCAATTCTATTCCATTGATCTTCCTTCCTGTCTCTGTACCAATACCAGGTAGTTTTTATCACTATTGCTCTGTAGTACAGCTTGAGGTCAGGGATGGTGATTCCTCCAGAAGTTCTTTTATTGTTGAGAATAGTTTTCGCTATCCTGGGTTTTTTGTTATTCCATATGAATTTGAGAATTTCTTTTTCTAACTCTGAAGAATTGAGTTGGGATTTTAATGGGGATTGCATTGAATCTGTAGATTGCTTTTGGCAAGATGGCCATTTTTATTATATTAATCCTGCCAATCCATGAGCATGGGAGATCTTTCCATCTTCTGAGGTCTTCTTCGATTTCTTTCTTCAGAGACTTGAAGTTCTTGTCATACAGGTCTTTCACTTGCTTGGTTAGATTCACACCAAGGTATTTTATATTATTTGCAACTATTGTGAAGGGTGTCATTTCCCTAATTTCTTTTTCAGTCTGTTTATCTTTCATGTAGAAGAAGGCTACTGATTTGTTTGAGTTGATTTTATAACCAGCCACTTTGCTGAAGTTGTTTATCAGGTTTAGGAGTTCTCTGGTGGAAGTTTGGGGGTCACTTAAGTATACTATCATATCATCTGCAAATAGTGATATTTTGACTTCTTCCTTTCCTATTTGTATCCCTTTGACTTCTTTTTGTTGTCTAATTGCTCTGGCTAGGACTTCCAGTACTATATTGAATAGGTAGGGGGAGAGTGGGCAGCCTTGTCTAGTCCCTGATCTTAGTGGGATTGCTTCAAGTTTCTCTCCATTTAGTTTGATGTTGGCTACTGGTTTGCTGTAAATTGCTTTTACTATGTTTAGGTAGGGGCCTTGAATTCCTGATCTTTCCAAGACTTTTATCGTGAAGGGATGTTGAATTTTGTCAAATGCTTTCTCAGCATCTAGTGAGACGATCATGTGGTTTTTTTCTTTGAGTTTGTTTATATAGTGGATTACATTGATGGATTTCCTAATATTGAACCATCCCTGCATTCCTGGGATAAAACCTACTTGATCATGATGGATGATTGTTTTGATGTGTTCTTGGATTCGGTTTGCTAGAATTTTATTGAGTATTTTTGCATCGATGTTCATAAGGGAGATTGGTATGAAGTTCTCTTTCTTTGTTGGGTCTTTGTGGGGTTTGGGTATGAGTGTAATTGTAGCTTCATAGAACGAATTGGGTAGTGTTCCTTCTGTTTCTATTTTGTGGAATAGTTTGAAGAGAATTGGTATTAGGTCTTCCTTGAAGGTCTGATAGAATTCAGCGCTAAAACCATCTGGTCCTGGGCTTTTTTTAGTGGGGAGACTTTTAATGACTGCTGCTATTTCCTGAGGGGTTATGGGACTATTTAGATGGTTTATCTGCTCCTGGTTTAGCTTTGATACCTGGTATCTGTCTAGGAAATTGTCCATTTCATCCAGGTTTTCCAGTTTTGTTGAGTATAGGCCTTTGTAGTAGGATCTGATGATTTTTTTGAATTTCTTCCGTTTCTGTTGTTATGTCTCCCTTTTCAGTTCTGATTTTATTAATTTGGATACTGTCTCTGTGCTCTCTGGTTAATCTGGCTAACAGTTTATCTATCTTGTTGATTTTCTCAAAGAACAAGCTCCTGGTTTTATTGATATTTTGTATTGTTCTTTCTGTTTCTATTTGGTTGATTTCAGCCCTGAGTTTGATTATTTCCTGCCTTCTACTCCTCCTGGGTGTATTTGCTTCTTTTTGTTCTAGAGCTTTTAGTTGTGCAGTCAAGTTGTTAGTGTGTGCTCTTTCCAGTTTCTTTTTGTAGGCACTTAGAGCTATGAGTTTTCCTCTTAGCACTGCCTTCATGGAGTCCCACAAGATTTGGTATGATGTGTCCTCATTTTCATTGAATTCTAAAAAGTCTTTAATTTCTTTCTTTATTTCTTCCTTGACCAAGTCATCATTGAGTAGAGAGTTGTTCAGTTTCCATGTGCACGTGGGTTTTCCATTGGTTTTGTCATTATTAAAGACCAGTCTTAGTCCGTGGTGATCTGATAAGATGCAAGGGATTATTTCAATTTTTTTGTATCTGTAGAGGCCTGTTTTGTGACCAATTATATGGTCAATTTTGGAGAAGGTACCATGAGGTGCTGAGAAAAAGGTATATTCTTTTGTTTTAGGATGAAATGTTCTATAGATGTCTGTTAAGTCCATTTGGTTCATAACTTCTGTGTCAAAGTGTCTCCGTTTAGTTTCTGTTTCCATGATCTGTCCATTGCTGAGAGTGGGGTGTTGAAATCCCCCACTATTATTGTGTGAGGTGTAATGTGTGTTTTGAGCTTTAGTAAAGTTTCTTTTATGTATGTAGGTGCCCTTGCATTTGGAGCATAGATGTTCAGAATTGAGAGTTCACCTTGGTAGATTTTTCCTTTGATGAGTATGAAGTGTCCTTCCTTATCTTTTTTGATTAATTTTGGATGAAAGTCGATTTTATTTGATATTAGAATGGCTACTCCAGCTTGTTTCTTGGGACCATTGGCTTGGAAAATTGTTTTCCACCCTTTTATTCTGAGGTAGTGTCTGTCTTTGTCACTGAGGTGAGTTTCTTGTATGCAGCAAAATTCTGGGTCTTGTTTGTGTATCCAGTCTGATAGTCTGCGTCTTTTTATTGGGGAATTGAGACCATTGATGTTAAGAGATATTAAGGAAAAATGATTGTGACTTCCTGCTATTTTTGTTATTAGGGGTAGAATTACAACTTTTAAAAATCAATTTCAAGAAAAATATAGATGGAGTCTGATAAAAAAAATTTCTACTCAGTCCCAAAATTTTCAATGAAATTAAAAGTTATATGCATTAAAATATTAATTTCAGAGTCACTAATGTTAATTATCAAATATCAAGAACCATATGCTCAGAATAATCACTGTGCTGAATGCACTAGATACTTTTATTTAATCCCCAAAACAACTTTATGAGGTAGGTGTCTTTTTTTTTTTTTTTTTTTTTTTGGTTTTTTCGAGACAGGGTTTCTCTGTGTATCCCTGGCTGTCCTGGAACTCACTCTGTAGACCAGGCTAGCCTTGAACTCTCGAACTCCGAAATCCACCTGCCTCTGCCTCCCAAGTGCTGGGATCAAAGGTGTGCGCCACCACCGCCCCGGCGAGGTAGGTGTCTTTTAAAGATTAAATAACTTGCTCAAGGACACAGTACGAGTTCTTGAAGTGTTCTGCTCTTTGTGCTAACAGATGTGTATGAACGTAGCTAAATGCCTATTAATAGAAAAATGGCTAATTTATGGTAACATGTTTTTTTTTTTTTTTTTTTTTTTTTTACTTTTTTTCTTGGCACTGGGGATTAAATACTGAGTGTGATGTTCTACTATTGAACCAGCTCATATTTATCTGGGTAAACAGTTTAGCCAGTAAAAATAATGACCAAATGACTATGCTATAATATGAAAAATGCATATAATGTGTTAAACAAAAAGCAATAGAACATATTGCATATATTATGAGTATGACTGTTTCAAAATACATAGGAATGGTGATTCTAAAAAGAATACGATAAGATGCCAACATTTATCATAGTGTGTACATTTGTAAATGATTTTGTTTAATGTCTGTATGTTTGTGACTATGAGCACATGCATGCCATGGGGTGTCAGAGGATAACTTTCTGGAGCTGATCTTACCTTTTTCACCATAGAGCATGGAGACTGAATTCCAGTCTCAAGTCATCAGGCTTGTGTGATCATCAGGTTTACCCACTGGGCCAACTTGCTACTCCCAAGAAGTTCTATTGTTGTTATTGTCCTCCTTTTCTCTGTTTTCACCTTTTCCTTCTGTTTTGTTTTGACAGAGTCTTGCACAGTCTAGGCTGGCCTTGAACGCTCAATCCTTCTACCTCAGCCTCCTGAGTGGGGATTACAGGTGTGAGCCATTTTATCTAGCATTCTTTTCTTAATTTTCCAAAATTAGCTATATTACTTCTATAAGAAAAAGATTCAGCCGGGTGGTGGTGGTGCATCCCTTTGATCCCAGCACTTGGGAGGCAGAGGCAGGTGGATCTCTGAGTTTGAGAGTTTGAGGCTAGCCTGGTCTACAGAGTGAGTTCCAGGACAGCCAGGGATACACAGAGAAACCGTGTCTCGAAAAACCAAACCAAAAAAAAAAAAAAAAAAAAAAGATTCAAAGCTGGGTCTAGTGGTGCATATCATTAATCCCAACACTTGGGAGGCAGAAACTGGTGGATCCAACCTGACCTACATAAAAGTCCCAGGTCAGCACGGGCTGCATAGTGAGATCTGTGATAATGGCAACGTTGAGATCCAGTTACTATATTATCTGGTTTCTTCAAGAGACTCAGAAAACTAGTAACTATTGGTTTTCCTGGGGCTAACACCTGTGCCTTAGCATAATACCATAATAATGCCTGCAAAGAATGCACCAGTAGAATGGAAGTGTTAGTGCAATTCTAACTATGAGGCTAATTAAGACAACACAGGTGATGCTCTTTCGGTGACTGTGATTTATGTCATTTACACTGGCTATTGTTCTATACTGTAAAACTTTAGAAACTTTAGAAAAGGAAAAAATAGCAAGAAGAGTGATCTTTCAGAAATGTTGCATCAAATCTTCGTTCGAGACTTTAAAATGCAGAGGGCTCAGTGATTGTGACCGCATGTTCACAGAGCTCACCCAGCCCAGACACCCATTAACTACGATGTGGTCATGGCTTTGACAAAAAAAAAAAAAAAAAGAAGAAGAAGAAGAAGAAGAAGAAGAAGAAGAAGAAGAAGAAGAAGAAGAAGAAGAAAATGGGGAGGGGAGGGTGCTGGACCACATACTACCATGGGCCCATTCAAAAAGAACATGGACTGAGAATTGGGTGGGTACAAATTCAATTTTCTTTTCAAGCCTTCACCTGCCTCTATACAACCTCAACAGTGAGATTCACCAAATGTGACTAAAGCTGCTGCTTATGATCAGTTGAACAGGGAGGCAAGCTGATTGCACACAGCTGAATAAGGAGGCAGGTTATTTACAGGTAAAGAGGAGCAGGGCTGTTATATACAGGTGACCAAGTAGGATAGTCTGTAGAGAACAGTCTTCAGGCTGTAAATACAAGGGAGAGAGCTATGGCGGACATTTTGTAGAGAACAGTCTTCCGGCTGTAAATACAAGGGAGAGAGCTATGGCGGACATTTTGTAGAGAACAGTCTTCCGGCTGTAAATACAAGGGAGAGAGCTATGGCGGACATTTTCTACACATACTATCAATATTTGCACTTAGACCAGAAAAGGCTTGCCAGTTATCTGAACCAGCCTCAACCCCACCCAGGAAAGACTTTGACATTTTCCTATGGGTTCGAGGCTGTGTCGATGTCAACAGAAAACATTCACTCAGGGGCCCTGTGTCCTCTACAATATTTTAAACTTAAGTTTTTTCATAATTTTAAACACTGAACACTCTTACTGGTAGAGTGCGAAAGTCAGAGGTTGAAGTCTGGCCCTCCACTGAACTTAAAGCTCATGACCAATTGGCAGGACTGACTGGCCAGCGGGCTCCTGGGATCTCCTCTCATCTTCCTGAGCCATCTCCAGCCTGTCAGTGGCTTTGACAGTGTTCACCTAAAAATCCTGGTTGGGGTTTGCTGAGATTTTCACATCTTAAATTTTAGGAAAATTTGTCCATGCTTTTAAAGCATTTTTTCTGTCTTATTCTCCTTCTGGGACTTGTATATATAGTTTAGATAGGTTGATGTTTTCTTAAAGGTGCTTAAGGCTTTATTCATTTTTTTCTACAAAATTTTTAAACTTTTTCCCATCATTTTGTTTATCCATTTATTGACTTATCCTGACTGAAGTGCCCACTCTCCTCCAGGTACCCCCCACAACCCCTCCCCCACATCCTCTTCTCCTTTTCTTCTGATAAGGGGGAGGCTCCCCTGGGTACTAACCCACTCTGGCACATCTAGTCACTGCAGGGCTGGGCACGTCATCTCCCACTTAGGCTAGACAAGGTATCCCAGTCAGGAGAATGGTATCCAGAGGTAGGGACAGCCCCTGCTCCAGTTGCTGGGGGACTCACATGAAGACCAAGTTAGTTGTACATACGCTACATATGTTTCAGGGCCTAGATCCAGCACATGTATGCTCTTTAGTTGGTGGTTCAGTCTCTGGGAGCCCCTAAGGGTCCATGTTAGTTGACTCTGTTGGTCTTCCTGTGGAGTTCCTATCCCCTCCTGGTCCCTTACTGCTTCTGCCAGCTCCTCAAAACTCCCGGAGCTCTGTCTAATGTTTGGCTTTGGGTCTCTGCATCTGTTTCAGTCAGCTGCTGGTGGAGCTTCTCAGAGGATGGTTATGCTAGGCTCGTGTCTGCAAGCATAACAGGTTGTCAGTAATAGTGTCAGGAATTGGTTCTTGCCCATGGGATGGGTTTCAAGTTGGGCTGGTCTTTGTTGGCCATTCCCTCAGTCTCTGTTCTTTGTCCCTGAACTTCTTGTGGGAAGGACAAATTTTGGGTTGAAGGTTTGGTGGGTGAGTTGGTGTCCTTATCCCTCCTGCCTGGCTACAGAAGGTGGGCACTTCAGGCTCTATATCCCTCACTACTAACTAGGAGTCTCACCTAGAGTCACCCTCATTGACTCTCTGGAACCTCCCCCATCCCAGGTCTCTGGCAAGTCCTAGAGATGCCTGCCCCCTACCACCTGCCAATTTCCATTCACTCTCTAGCCCTCTCCCTCTGGTCCTTCTCACATCTGATTGCTGCGCCATTCTTCTCTCCATCTCTTCTCCCACCTGGTTCCCTCCCTCTGTCCACCTCTGATGACTATTTTATTTCCCCTTCTGAATGAGATTCAAATGTCCTCTCTTGGGTCCTACTTATTATTTAGCTTCTTTGGGTCTATGGATTGAAGAATGCATATCCTGTACTTTTATGGCTAATATCCATTTATGAGTATATACCATGCATGTCCTTTTGGGTCTGGGTTGCCTCACTCTGGATATTTTCTAGTTCCACCCATTTGCCTGCAAAATTCATGATGTCCTTGTTTTTAATAGCTGCATGGTATTTCATTGTGTGAATGAATCACATTTTCTATATCCATTCTTCAGTTGAGGGACATCTGGTTGTTTGCAGTTTCTGGCTGTTACTACTCTTCACTAGGTGAGATAAGACAGCTTTAGGGAAAAGATGATATCTTACAATGTTGCTTAGTCCGGCCTCAAACTCCTGGATTTGACAGTCTTCCTACTTTAACCTGAGTAGCTGGGTTTACAGATGCATTACACTGTGCCCTGCTTTGGGGTGTTTTTCTTTTTTACTAGTCTTTAGTGAGTTCAGTGGCTCTTCTTTCATGTCTACATTGCTGATGAACCAATCTAGTAAGTCCGACTTTTCAGTTACAGAATTCCCATGTGGTTTTCTTTTTTTTTTTTTTCCTGTGAATGATACTTGGTTATCACTAAATTTTTATTACATTTATTTGTTTGTGTATGCATTGTGTATGTGTGTTTGTGTGTGTAAGTATATGGGCATGTGTGTACCATAGTGTGCATGGAGATCAGACGTTGGCATATATTTTTCTCAACCTACTTTACTGAGGATTCAACCTCTCCTCTAGCCCACCACCCACCAAAGGTAGTGGAGAAAGAAAAGTTATTAGGACACAGGGGAAGTAGACCTTTCTAGAAATAGTTCTTTGGGGGGTAGTTCAATCTTTGTTGTTGGGATATCAGCAGTCCAGCCTTCTAGCAAAACACCAACACAAATCAGTAGGGGCAGGCCAGTCCATTCAGCAATCACCACTCACAATTCAGCAGCTGCAGACCAGTCCACTCAGCAGATACCACACAGGAAACAGCAAGAGCAGTTCAATCCAGAAGAAACCACAAGGCTCACCAACTAGCCTGGGTCAGAGAAGCAGCAAGAAGCTACAGGAGCTTCATGAGAAATTCTCTGGCAAGTTTCTATCAAATCATCACCAGTAAAAACAATGCAATGTGAGGTAAACCAATACATGCATGCTATCAGCGAAGAGTAGTGAAGTGAAGCAGAGCAGACCAATGCTCCTGCTCCCACTGTCCCTGGGGTCATGTTATATTCTTTCTAAATATCACGCGTCCTTGCGTCCTTTCACATGTCTGCTATAACAAACAAACCATCCTTTCACCTGTGTCTACTTTAGCAAAACATCCTTTCACCTGTGTACCCCGGAAAAACATCATTTGACATAACTGATTTTCCAAAGAAACCAGAAGTTTCCACTTCAGTTGGAGTATAATTTACAGGAGTCAGTTCTCTTTCTACTTCATGGGTTCTGAGGATCCAAGTCAAGTTGTCAGACTTGGCAGCAAGCACCATTATCTACTGAGCCATCTTGCCAGCTTTCATATTTATTTATATCAAAGCTCTGGGGAACTCTTAAACACACACACACACACACACACACACACACACACACATTTCAGCCTTGTGTTATATGTTGTTCTTATGTACTTTGTCTCAGTAAACCTTTATTTTATGAGCCAGCATCATTCCAGTTTCCAAGATCCTCTTGCCTCCAGTTTCACTTGGGAAGGCAACGCCTGAAGTATTGCATCCTGCCCAGTCAGGATGTAGCTTCTGGGGCTCTTTTAGTTTATTTTTCATACAGCTTGTCATGCTGGCTTAGGAAGAATTCGCCTCTGAACAGAAAGATTATGCACTTTCCACTGAATTTTCTCCCCAAATCATGCACTAGTTTTCCTTGGGGTTTCTGAGAAGATTTGTGTTGATGAGCTGGAATAAAAATGATAGCTTTCTGACCACTACCAAATGTGAAAACCTTGGCTGCTGTGATGTTGAACTCCTGCTGGGCCTTGAGGTCCAGTTCTGTCTCTAGTGTATCATCTGGGAGATACCCAACTTAGATTTGTCTGTGTTCTCACTTGGTAGGGCTCATGATCTTGGCACTTGAGCATGACTCCGTCTTTGGAATACTGCCTTAGGAAAGATCCATTTGATTGTTCTATAACGTTCATTTCTCTGCTGACATTCCCTATGTCAATTCAATCCCCGTTTTGATTATTTGAGAGGATTTATTTTTATGTTTCCTTCTACTGATGTAAAGTAATGAAGGAACCAAAAGAAAAGTAGGGAATCATGAAAAAAAAAAAAGGAAAAGTAGGAATTCAGTTGTTTCGGTGAAATTTCTCCACCAAAAGAATAAGACAGGAGCCTCAAAAGTGCAGTCACAGGACAGACAAGTTTGTTAGTGTGTCACTTGAAAAGAATACTGGCAGAAGTCAGGTGGTGGTGGCACACACCTTTAATCCTAGCACTCAGGAGGCAGAGGAGGGTGGAGCTCTGAGTTCAAGGCCAGCCTGGTCTACAGAGTGAGTTCCAGGACAGCCAGGGCTACACAGAGAAACCCTGACTCGAAAAACCAAAAGCATTCTTTGTTTTTGCTCCTGAGTCTATACATTAATTAAGCTAACATTTAATTGGAACTATCTTTTATAATTGAACACATCTATAATAGAAGCTTTAAAGTCTGCCCTGAATTTAGTATCTGCTGTGCATGACTGTCTTCTGAGGCAAGAACTGCTATCTTGGACAGTTTACCTGCCTTAGGGTGCTGTGAAGAGACACCATAACCAACTCTTATAAAGGACAACATTTAATTGGAGCTGGCTTACAGTTTCAAAGGTTTAGTCCTTTATCATCATGGTGGGAAACATCCAAGCAGACTGGAGGAGCCAAGAATTCTACACCTTGATCCAAAGGCAGCCAAGTGGAGATAGTTCCATACTGGGTGGAGCTTAAGCACTAGGAAACCTCAAAGCCCACCCTCACGGTGACACACTTCCTCCAACAAGGCCACATCTCCTAATAGTGCCACTCCGCATGGGCCAAGCATTCAAACCCATGAGTCTATGGGGGCCATTCCTACTCAAACCACCACATCACTTGTGCCCCTTGAAAAAGGATTATCTGTCACAGATGGGCACGTTGACTGTTAACACCTCTCCTAGAGGAGCCAGAAGGGTCTCACTAGCCCCTTCAACAGAACTGTGCCTTAACTGCATGAGGTCTTAGGGAAGGGCTAGAGTATATAGGAAGGGAAGACTAGAGAAGAGCCTCCATTCCTGCTGGGTAAAGGCTTTCCAGGAGCTCCCACACTCCTGCCAAGTAACCCCTCATCTCTGTTCTGTAAAAACCCAATAAACACATTGGTTCCCCAGAATGAACTTTGGTAGAATCATGGTTCTGTTATTTGGACCTGAGGAGAAGGGGTAGATATTGTGTAGAACAATGGTGTAGTCTCTAATATGGAGACTGGGATAAATATCTGAAGGTGCATGTGTGTGTGTGTGTGTGTGTGTGTGTGTGTGTGTTTACAAGGGGTTGCAGAAGGAATTTTTATTTTTATTTAATTTTTTTCCAGACAGATTTTCTCTGTGTAGTTTTGTCTGTCCTAGAACTCACTTTATAGACCAGGCTGGCCACAGAGATCTGCCTGCCTTGCCTTCCCAGAGCTGGGATTAAAGACATGTGCCACCACCTCCCTGGAGAGGTAGTTTCAACATAGTTTGTCCCTAAAGGCTTGTGACAGTGCAGAGATTAGTGAGGCATGTAACTAAGGTAAGACCCCTTCTCAGAGGGTATATAAATGCTAGGGCCCCAAGAAACAGAGATATTGGGTTGTTGGTTGATCGTGGTCATATTTAAAGAAGAAACAAGAAGAAATTAGATATCCTGATGGCAAAGATTAGACCTGCAGGTGCAGACGGTGGTAATGAGAGAATACTCAGCCCCATGGCTGTTGGAGCTATGAAAGTCTTCCAAACAAGCAGTGAAGGAGCTAATTAGGGGCATCAAGTTCCTTGGGGCATGTAATGTCTGCTTTAGTCCCTAGAATTCCAACCGTCACACAATCACAGAAATTGTCTACAGCTGGTAAAATTGTGCTCCCGCTAGAGCATGAGGCAAATCTGAAGCAGCCCCAATTTCACACTGGGATTAAAACAAAAATATTCTAGTAATATTTCTGTGTTTTTTAAAGCAACCAAAATTCCAGAATTCTTATTACAGAAGTCCCTATGAATATTAGGGACTGGGAAACAAAAAGGGCAAGGTGCCACTGAGGAAACAGGGTGTTGGAAGCAGTGTTTGACCCCCAGTTCTCAGGCTCAGACTGGATAGGAGAACTAAGAAAGAAACTGATTCAGCAAGGACCATGAGCTGGTGTGGAGCATTGGTAGCAATGCTGAGCCTGTGGTATGGGCTTTGACTCATCTGTACCCTACCAAGCCCTGTTTCTGCTGATCACCTTTCTATCTGAACCAGTGTGTGTGTGTCTATGTGTCTTTGTTTCTATCTTTCTCTCAATCACACATGTCTTGGTTGATCTGAAACTCATGGCAATCCTCTTGTCTCAGGTAGTGGTATTACAGGTGTGTATCACCACTGCTTTCTTTGACTTGTGATCACTATTATTTTTCTTGTTTATATTTATTTCCTTTTGTGCATATTTTACAATTTTGTATTTATTTGTTTGGTGTTACATCAGGTCCTGTGCTATAGTCCTGGCTGACCTGGTATTCACCAAGTATGCCAGAATGTCCTCAAACCTGAAGAAACGCTCCGACCTCAGCCTCTGGAGTGCTAGGGTTACAGCAGTGGTTCTCAACCTTCCTAATACTGCAACCCTTTAATACAGTTCTCATGTGGTGGTGACCCCAACCATACAATTATTTTATTGCTACTGTATAACTGTAATTTTGCCAGTACTATGAACTATAATGTAAATATCTGATACTTGATCCCAAAGAGGTCTCCACTCACAAGTTGAGAACCACTGGATTACAGGCATGTGCCACTACATTTGGCTTTTACAATTTTATTTTAAATCAGGCAATGCACAGTCATAGTCTATATCCTGTTATCTTCCTCTTAATGGTATTGATTTTTATTTTATCAGACGAGTCACCTTGACCTTGTTCAGTTTTGCTTTTATGCATTTCAAGTCATAAGTTTAAGGAAAATCAAGACATTTTCCACAGTCATCTGACATATTGTCATTCTATACCCCCATATCCTGTACCTTTAATTGCTGGAGAGGTCCCAAGAAATTGTTTTGGTGGGTGTTTGTATTGGCACACAATTAAAATTTTCCCATCAACTTTAATCATTAAAGAGCTGTATGAAGAGGTAGTTTAATATTGATAACATCTCATTTTTTCCTTTTATACGACCTGCAAAAGTATCAGGGTTTTTAAAAATTTATTTTCAAGGCAGGATTTCTCTGTATAGCCTTGGCTGTCCTGGAACTCACTCTTTAGACTAGGCTGGCCTCTGCCTCCCAAGTGCTGAGACTAAGGTGAGGACCTGACTCTATTGCCTGATAATATAAATTATTTTTAAATGGTTGTGCTGGTTGGTTTAGTGGTACTTAGCATGAGGGCTTGTTAATAGTAAACATTTTTTAACATTTGTTTTGTGTAAGATGTACATGTAGAAGTCAGAGGACAACTTACCAGAGTCTATATTCTCTCCGTATGGGTTCTGGGAATCAAACTCAAGTCATCAGACTTGGCTGCAAGTGCCTTTACCTGCTGAGCCATCTCTTTGACCCCTGATAAATATTTAAAATCAATCTTCACTCCCTTCCTCCCCTCCCTTCTCCTCTCCTTTCTTTTCTTCTCTGCTCTTCTGTGCTCTTCTCCTCCTCTCTTGCTTTCCCTTGACCTTCCCCTCTTCCTATTCCACTTCCTTCTTTCCCTCTCTCCTTCCTTCTTTCCTTCCCCCTCCCTTTCTTCCCTCCTTTGCTCTCTTCCTCCCTCCTCCTTCCTTCCTTTTCTCTGCATGTGCTATAAATTGAACCAAGGACATTATACATGGTAACCAAGTGTT
Source organism: Grammomys surdaster (assembly GCF_004785775.1). Classification (NCBI taxonomy): domain Eukaryota; kingdom Metazoa; phylum Chordata; class Mammalia; order Rodentia; family Muridae; genus Grammomys; species Grammomys surdaster. Next base: position 3,243,233 of record NW_021604650.1, read on the forward strand.
CTTCTGAGCTCTTGTTGCCAGATAAGTTTTTTGTATTTTTTTTCACAGTCCACGAAGGCTTTTTATTTATGCTTTACATTTAAAAAAAGAATCCCAGGATTTTCCCTCCAGTATGTTTTCGTCTTGCCTCTTCATGGTCCATGATGCCAGCAGAAGTTGTCAGCACAATGAAACCAAACTGGCGTGATGGGAGCAGATTGTTCTGCCATTTTTCTAGGTCTTTGAGTTGAACATCAAATCTAGGGCTTATAACTCCACACTTGTTCAACCTGCCAGTGAGGTTCACCACTATCTTTCCAGCTCTGTGATCATCAATAATCTCGAATTCACCGATGTAACCATGCTTCATCATCACAGTTAAGAACCGAACGATGACTTTAGAACACGGCCTGATGAGGACCTGGCGTTTGCCTCGCTTTTCGGCGTTGTTGATGCTCTTGAGAGCATCCGCCAGAACATTTATTCGCACCATGGTGACGGCGAGGGAAGATGGCAGAAAAAGAGCAGTTTTTTGTATTTTTGGTTGTGCATTTACCTTTAATGGCTGACCCATCTCTCCAGCCCAAGTTTCTTATTTTTTTAATGGTAGTTACCTATCTTCTTTTTTCTTTCTTTTTTGATTTTTCGAGACAGGGTTTCTCTGTATAGCCTGGGCTGTCCTGGAACTCACTCTGTAGACCAGGCTGGCCTCGAACTCAGAAATCCGCCTGCCTCTGCCTCCCAAGTGCTGGGATTAAAGGCGTGCGCCACCACCGCCCGGCCGGTAGTTACCTATCTTAAAAGTCCATATGGAGCTGGGGAAGAGAATCAGAACCTGAGTTAGAATCCATGTAAAAAGTTATTCTTCCATAACCCTGTCACTATAGGAAATCGAGACAGGAGGATATGGGGTTTGCTAGCTGCTAATCTAGCTAGTAAGAACTGGTTCATGAGAATAAGGTAGAAAGTAATAGAACAGGACACCTGGCACTCTAAGCTGGCCTATGGGCATGAGTGTGCACGCACACACAGATTTTTAAAGTCCATACTAAGAATACTAAGAATAAAAAGCTGAGGGTGTTGCTCAGTGATAGAGCATTTGCATAGCATCTGTGAGATTCTGAGTCTATCCACAATACTTCAAAAAAGAGGTGGGAGAGGGAAGAAGGTCCAGAAACAAAGTTACTTTTCTTATTTTTGAAGGTGCAAGTGCCAGATCATCTTTTTGTACTGTTTTGCTAAGAAATCTAACGTCCCTCTTTGTCTCTGCCTCTCATATTATTGTGTTTGTTGCCAGGTGAGATGAGGTGGTGAGGGTAGTGTGTGCAGTGGTATAAATACAGAGACCAGAGTACAAGGTTTGAAACTGGTTCTCTCCTTCCACCTTTCCTGACAGAAGATACAGTCCTGGAGATCAAACTCAGGTTACCAGACTTGCACAGCAAATAATGCCCTTATCCACTGAGCTGTTGCTCTGACCCTAGCTTGTTTTTCTTTAATCCATTTTTTTTTTATGGTCCCCATGGCTTTTAGGGTTTTTTTTCTATCTTTGTTATTCTGAGTTTTGTTGTGGTATGTTTAGATATGTGGCTTTTAAAACATTTAATCATATTATTGTATTTTTGTATGTGTGTATCATGACTGTTCTCCAAGCCAAGCAACTGCCATCTTTGGGAATTCAGCTGTGTCCTTTGCAAAAGGATTGTCCTAGCTAGGCTTGCTGACTGTTTACAGCCCCTCATAGAGGGGCAGAGAGTGTCCCCAGACTCTCAATTGAATACCCAGCTGCTCCCACTTATTGTAGGTAATTCTACCTTAATGGCACTCAGCCCCAGGGAAGGGCTCTGTTATGTAGGCTGAGAAAGACTAAGAGAGAAAGGGCTTCACCTGTGAGGATACAGGGCCATCTTATCCCTGCTGGGTAAAGGCTTTTCCAGGTGTGGCCTGTTGATGGAGGTCAAGAGAACGACTCTCTGGAGTCAGTTATCTCCTTCCAATATGGGATCCAAGGATGATAACTCCTGTGGTGAGGCTTGCCCTGCGGAACCATCTCACCAGCACTGTTTTGTTAGAAAATTAGACTTCTTTGTACCTGGCTAGCTTATTCAAATAGTAACTTATATATGTCTTTGTTTTATAATAATTATGTCAGTACTTCTCTTGGATCTATCTTAATGTCTTTTATTTTCCTCTTTATTGATACAAATTACACATGTCATAATATACCATTTTGATGCTTTGATGTTTACCAGTTTTTCATATATTTCAATAATTATCTAATTCATTATTTAATCATATGCTCTCAGTTATCATCTTATCATAAGCATCATCCAATTCCAGTATTTTCATCACCTAAAAACAAATCCTAAACCCAACAGTAATCATTCTAATAGCCCTCAATCTCTGTGCCTCAGCAACATTAATTTGCTTTTTTTCCCTATTGATTTGCCTATTTTGAACATTATGGAATATGACACATAGCCTTTTGTGTTTGGTGTCTTACTTAAGCATTGTTTTTTAGGATTTCCTGTGTTACAGTGTGTCTTAGTTAGTGTTTGTATTGCTGTAACATAACACCATGACAAAAAGCAAGTTGGGGAGGAAAGGGTTTATTTGGCTCACATTTGCATGTCACTGTTATCACTGAAGAAAGTCTGGACAGGAACTCAAATGGGGCAGAGACCTGGAGGCAGGAGCTGACACAGAAGTCATAGAGGGATGCTGTTTACTGGCTTGCTCAGCCTGCTTTCTTAAAGAATCCAGGACCAACTAGTCCAGGGATGGCACCACCCACAATGGCTAGACCCTCCCTCATCAATAACTAATATGAAAATATTTTACAGCCCGAGCTTATGGAGGAATTTTCTCAATTAGGGCTCTCTCCATTAAGATAACTATAGTTTGTGTGTCAAATTAACTAGCCAGTGTGTACTTTATTTATTTTTTATGGTTGAAGTGATATCTTACATTTTGTTAAGCCTAGTACTTATCATTTGGTAGATATTTGAATTCCATTTTGTGTGTGTGTGTGGGGTTTTTTTGTTTTTGTTTTTGGTTTTTCGAGACAGGGTTTCTCTGTGTAGCCCTGGCTGTCCTGGAACTCAGTCTGTAGACCAGGCTGGCCTCGAACTCAGAAATCTTCCTGCCTCTGCCTCCCGAGTGCTGGGATTAAAGGCGTGCGCCACCACCGCCCAGCCCATTTTGTGTTATTATGAATAATATTGCTAAAAACATCCATGCCCTAACTTTTGTTTTGGTCTGTTCTTATCCAGTTGAACCATTTATAAGTATTTTTAAAGATTTATGTCTATTAAATTTATTCATTTTAATGTGTAAGTGTTTTGTCTATGTGTATTATCTGTATCTTTTGAGTGATTGGTGTCTGTGGAGGTCAAAAGAAGGCATTAGAGCCCCAGTAACTGGAGTTAACAGATGGTTACGACTCATCACGCAGGTGCTGGGAATCAAATCCAGGCCTGCTGCCAAAGCAGTAAGTGCTCTTAACCACTTAGCTATCTCTCCAGACCCCCATTTATAAGGTTTTAATTTCAAACACTGTATCCTTTAAGTTCTAAGATTTCTAAAAATGTTTTCCTGTTAGTTTTGTTTTAACTTATTACAGTGGATCCTTGTTTCATGGCTTCTTTTTCTTTGTTAGGTGTATAGATATTTATTTTACAATGTCTCATTATTAACTCTCAGGTACAGTGTTGTTGTTTGCTGCATTATAAGTTTGATAGTATCAAGCTTCGTTGCTTGGTAGTTTGAGTCAGTTGCCTGTGATCTGTTTAGCTTGAACATAACATAATGTTGAACATTAGTCAACATCTCATGTTGACGGCTGGTAGGTCAGAGGTCCTTGGGGTTGCTGAGCTCCATCCAGCCTTGCATGCTTGAATGGTATATGTCTTGCATTGTACTTTACCTTGCTAGTGACATGCAAAGCTCCTGCATCTCACTACCTGCATTGTATAGTTCTGCGTCCTGTGGCTGCTTACATAACATGGCTAGAGCCTTTGTCACCAGCAGTGATGTGGCTACCAGTTTCCTTTGCTCTAGCTATGCCTCAAGTGAGCAGGCAGTGCGTTTTCATGCCCTGGTACATGGGTGGAGGTCAGAGGGCAACCTGTAGGAGCCCATTCTCTTTTTCCACCATGTGGGACCCAGGGATTGAACTCAGGTTGTCAGGCTTAGCAGCAAATAAGCCTCTTTCTTTTTGTTATCCATTCTGGATTATTACATTTTCTTTTTCCTTTGTTCCCACCATGAATGTGGTTTTATTAAATTTAAAAGTATTTGTTTTATATTGTATATTTGAACATAACCATGATATTTCAACATAGGTTCAATTTACCTTGAAATAATATTTCTTTTTTTGAAATAATATTTCTGATTCTTTCACTTTTATACATTTAACTCTGGCTGTTGTATCTGCAGCTTGTCTGCGTGCTCGTTTCCTTTTTGGTATGTAGATTGAGACATTGGGAGTAGACGTTTTTAAAAGTACACAATTTATTTTTAACACAATATATTTTAAATGGTTATTAAGATTATTTTAAAGAATTCAGAGACATTTACAACCCCTTTTCTCCTGCATTGATGTTCCCTTCATTTCTGTACTATCTTACTATTTTAAACAGTTGTTCCTTATTTCACAGAAAAATAATTGAATCAGAAAAAGGAGGTTTCTCTAAGTAAGGCAGTCACTGGTAACCTAAAGACTGATGCAGAGTTCAGTGGCAAGGTCACTGAGCTTCAGTGTGGTGAGGCCTTGCTGTCATGTTATTCAGAGCGTTGTGGGCTGAATTACATTGGAAGAGCACAATGACAACAGAATGGTCTCTGTTAAAATAAATGTCTAGGTTTTTATCTTGGGGAAACATTTTTTTAAGTAGTTAAAGCATTATTATTTCAAGGTGAATTTAGTGTTATTAGACTTTTAAAGTTGAATTAATGTGTTATAGTGGCTTTATTCTTCATTGTTTCCGCAGGGGACTGTTTAATTAAGGTGGGAGGTTTTTGTTTTGGTTTGGTTTTGTAACTCAGGTACAGGAAATAAAGAAGAAAGATGGTGCATACTATGATATTCTCTTTGTTGTGGATAATCCATGCCCTTCCCAGCTGCTTTGTGAAAAGCTAGCTCTGAGTCAACACATACAAAACACAAAGAAGTTAATTCTTAAATTAAAATTGGTGAGAATTTAATTCTTGTTAAGGGCTACAATCATTTAAAAAGCACATGCCTGAAACAGTCAATCTTGAACTTTTCCGTTTTCAACTCTAAATTAATTTCTTTAATGGACTTGTGTTTATTGAGTAATAAGCTGATTTGTTGAAAAAATGCAAGACTATCAACTGGAATGTTGGCACTGGACATGACTTTATGAAAACTGAAATTTCAGATTAGTTTAACTAATATAAAAAAATTAAAAATAGCTATCTTTACTCTAGAAAGTAATTCTAAATGTTGAAACAACTTGCTGATGTATAACCAGTTCCCATATTTTGGTTTTTGCAGGTAATCTTTCATCAGGTAAAGGTCTTCTTGGCTCCTGATGCTGTTCTGATTTGTTGGCATTCCTTCTCATGTAGAAATACAACCTGTACTGCCCAGACTCTCTGCAAAGCTGACTCTGGCTTCAGAGGAGGAGGGTCCTTCTCAAGATACAGCAGACATATCACCCTGCCAGATGACTTTTGAGGCAAGTTTTGTTGTGGTTCTATATACTCTGATCATTTGACTTATTTTTATACAATTATAATTACAAGAAAGAAGCCCTGGTTTTATCATAGTTTGAAGGTAAAGTAAAATAAAAAAGCTATGCAGACAGTAAATGATCCAGGACTCCCCAAATCCTGGTATCTGTGTTCTACTGAGAGGCTCATAATTAGTTGACCTTGGAGCCTGCATTAGTCTAGGCTTCTATCCAAAATACCATAGACTGGGTGGCTTAAGCAACAAAAATTTATTTTCTCACAGTTCAGTAGGCTAGAAGTCCAAGATCAAGACGCCATCTGGGTCAGGTGTGATGGTTTGTGCCTGTAACCCCTGTACTTTGGAGGCCAAGGCATCAGTATCAACTGAGGATTGTGGATCTTCCAGTTGAATAAAACTTGAATTCCAGAGTTAGTGAGATGACCCATGGGAAAAGGCACCTGCCACCACACCTGATGACCTAAGTTTGATCCTGGCATTCTACATTCTATAAGGTGGAGAGTGAGAACCAACAACATAGAATTATCCTCTGACCTCCACACATATGGTGTGATGTGTGCACACATGCACACACACAATAAATAAATGTAATAATAATAAAGTATTTTCAACAAAAATCTCATTTGAGCAAATTTTTATTTAGTTGGTTTATACATCTCTTTATAGTCCAGATTTATGAGAATAATTGCCTTCTATGTTATCTTTAATGATTTTCTGGTCTCCCATCTTTCCTTAGTTGAAACTAATAGAGATCTAAAAAATTAGAATAATTTAAATATTCTTCCTAGGCCAGGCTTGCTGGCATACATTTGCAGTCCCAGCATTTGGAAGATGGAGGCAGGAGATCATCAGTTCAGAGACATCCTCAGCAGCATCAGAGGCTCTCGGCTGACTTGAGCTTTATAAGAACTGGTCTCAAAACAAACAAAAACCAAAATCTTCCAGGAAGTTCTGGGAAATATATTTCCATATTTGAATAACTACATATTCCTTGGGGACAGAACATGCACAATATCAGGAAAGCTGATAGCCTGGCTGTGCCTTATCTTCTTAATAAGAATGAAAAGTAAACAGTCTGGAGCAATTAATGGTTAGTCAGCTCTGAACTGCTGATGTCAAGAAGCAATAAAAAGGTGATTCCAGTGAACCAAGGAAAGCAATGCTAAGAAACAAGAGCACGTGAGCCAGTTGGAGCAAGTAATAACTCGCATGACTAACATTTACAAATACCCAAGGCTCTGACACCTCTATGAAACGGGTAGAATAAGGATTATCACTCCACTTTACAGATGACAAAATTCAGATTCAGAAACTTGGTCTGACTTTCCTAGTGTCATATGAAAGTGGAAGAATTAGATCTTAATCTGTCTGATTCATACAGGTCAGTGCTAGTTCAATATTTATTCATTTAGAAGCCAATGTCTGTTCAAATTAGTCACACTGACGTAGGTCTCATAGGTAACATCCTTAGGATGTGGTGTTTGATTCTAAGGAACTTGGAATGTAAAGGAAAGATGCACATGTCAAAAAATATTACAAAACAGTGTGATGTGTGTCAAAATGAGTGCTGCCTCGCACAGAGGAAGGGCACCTAACCCAACCAGAAGGGGTGCTGGTCTAGAGGTCTCGAGATACTGAAAAGTAGATTTGAATTTAGCTCAGATAAACTTGGGACATAAGAGGTTATGACACTTGAAAGAACATTAAAGTTTCTCTTTGTTTTCTATTTTAAAACTGTTTCCCTAAGAAAAAAAATTTATGTATGATTAAATCAAATATTTACAGTACATGTAATTTGGTTCATCAAAGAAGCCACTAGTAATACACAGGTGTGTATCTTTTCCAATTAGAGTGAGGCATTTTGGTTTAAAGCAGAGGTTTTCAAGCTGTGGGTGGAAACCCGTAGTGTCACGCAGCACTTTAACAGGGTCACATGTCAGATAGTTAAATTCTCATTCCTAAGAGTAGCAAAGTTAAAGTTAGAAAGTAGCAACGAAAATAATTTTATGGTTGGGGATTTCCACAACATGAGGAACTGTATTAAAGGGCCGTAACATTAGGAAGGTTTAGAACCGCTTGTGTAAAGTTTTTGGAATCAGTTCTAAAATGTAACTATGGAAATAGTTAAAAATGAGTGGAAATCAAGATCATGGTCTTTGAAGAGGTCATGGAATTAAGACTAAATTGTTGCTTAATATGATTATCTTTTTGTCTTTATTTATTTATTTACACTCCAGATTTTATTCCCCCACCCCTGTCCACCCTCCGACTGTTCCACATCACATGCCTCCTTCCACCCCGTTTCCACAAGGTCCCCAACCCCTCCCCCCACCCAACCAGACTTCTAAACTCCCTGGGGCCTTCAGTCTCTTGAGGGTTAGGTGCATCTCCTCTGACTAAACCCAGACCCAGCAGTCCTTTGCTGTATATGTGTTGGGAACCTTATCCCAGGGATACAAGGTTGGTTCAATATAGGAAAATCCATTAACTTAATCCATTATATAACAAACTCAAAGGAAAAAAATCACATGAGCATCTCCTTAGATGCAGAGAAAGCATTTGACAAAATACAACACCCCTTCATGTTAAAAGTATTGGAGAGATCAGGAATTCAAGGCCCATACCTAAATATAATAAAAGCAATTTACAGCAAACCAACATCCAATATCAAATTAAATAGAGAGATTCTTGAAGCAGTACCACTAAAATTGTGGGCAAGACAAGGATCATCTTCCTGACAGGCAAAATATTTTTGGTATGCTGGGGGCTGAACCCAAGGCCTCAAGAATGCCGGATGAACAGTCAGTCACTGAGCCACACTCCTTGCTCCTTGGTCAGGTACTTGAATGTGAAATTCAGACTTGAAGCACAGAGGGGGTCTGTGAGCTTAGTGACCAGGAGTAAGCCTGTGCTGGAGATGAGAGGTAAAATAGTATACCAGGTGGCATTATCCTCAAAGGAACAAGGACTTCCTTAAAGCATAATTTCTATTATATCTCTGTGTCTCTAATACCATGTAGCTCTTTAAAGGGTATTTAAAATGAAGAGAGTGATAAGAGACTGCTGAAGATTTCACTGTAGGATTGAAGGTGTGTGTATGTGTTGTCAAATAACAAATTTTACACCAAACATCAGTTGAAACACTCATGAAAAGACTATGCTAAATGATCTATTTAACTTGATCATATGAAAAAATTAATCTCATTATGTCTCATAGTGAGATGTCTCATGTAGAAGAGTTCGTGACTTTGATGTTTATATGACTCTGCATTAGGCTGAGTAACACATCCTTCCAAAGCAGTATGATTTCATGAAACCTTATCTTACAAAGAAATTTATCCAGATTTAAACCAAGTGTGGTAGCCAGTGCCTTTAATCCTAACACTTGGGAGGCAGAGGCAGGAAGATCTCTGTGAGTTGTACATACAAATATACAATGGGAAAAAAAAGCATCTTTAACAAACGATTCTGGTCAAACTGGATATTGGCATGTAGAAGATGCAAATAGACCCATATCTATCACCCTGCATAAAACTCAACTCCAAGTGGATCAAAGACCTCAACATAAAATTCAGATACACTGATCCTGATAGAAGAGAAAGTGGGGAATAGCCTTGAACGCATTGGCACAGGAGACAATTTTCCGAAGAGAACACCAGTAGTGCAGGCACTAAGACCAACAATTAATAAGTAGGACCTCATGAAACTGAAAAGCTTCTACAACGCAAAGGACACTGTCAATAGGACAAAGCAGCAGCCTAAAGAATGGGAAAATTTTTTTCTTCACATCTATTTCTGATAGAGAGTGAATATCCATAATGCATAAAGAACTTAAGAAACTAAATATTCACAAATCAAATAACCCAATTTAAAAATGGGGTACAGATCTAAACAGAGAATTCTAAAAAAAAAAAAAAAAGGAATCCAAAAAGCCAAGAAACAAATAAATGTTCAACATCCTTAGCTATCAAGGAAATGCAAATTAAAACTACTTTGAGGTTCCATCTTACAACTGTCAGAATGGCTAAGATCAAAAACACAAGTACCAGCTCCTGCTGGTGAGGATGCAGAGCAAGGAGAACACTCCTCCGTTGCTATGAGAGTGCAAACTTGTAAAAAAAAAAAAACTTTGGAAATCAATATGTCAGTTTCTCAGGAAATTCGGAATCGACCTACCTTAAGACCCAGCTATTCCACTCCTGGGCACATACCCAAAGGATGCTCTATCCTCAACTATGTTCAAAGCAGCCATATTCATAATAGCCAGAAACTGGAAACAACCTAGATGTCCCTGAACTGAACAATAAAGAAAATGTAAGTTTACATAATGGAGTATTACTTTTCTGTTAAAAAAAAATAAGATCATGAAATTTGCAGGCAAATGAATGAAACTAGAAAGAAAATCAACTGAATGAGGTAACCCAGGCCCAGAAAGACACACATAGTAAGTACTCATTTATTAGTGGATATTAGCTGTTAAGTAAATGATAATCATATTACAATTTGTAAACCCAGAGGGGCTAAGTAAGGAGGACTCAAAGCGGGACACATAACTCTGCTGAGAAAGGGGAGTAGAATAGATTTGGCAGGTGGACTGTGGGCAGGAGGGATCAGGTAGAGGTGCAGAGAGAGAGAGACAGAGAGAGAAAGACAGAGAGAGAGAGAATGAGAGAGAGACAGAGAAAGAGAGAGAGAGAGAGAATGAGAGAGAGAGAGAGAGAGAGAGAGAGAGAGAGAGAGAGAGAGAGAGAGAGAGAGAGAGAGAGACTACTGAGAGAGACGACTAGAAGGGGTGGCATTTGGGGGATGAAGTAGAAACCTAGTACAATGGAAAATCCTAGGAATCTACAAGGTGACCCTAGCTTAAGACTCCTAGTTATTGGGGATACGGGACCTGAACCAGCCATCTTCTGAAACTAGGCAAGGTTTCCAGTGGAGGGGTTAGAACACCAGCCCAGCTATAAAACCTTCGACCTACAATTTGTCCTACCTGCAAGACATGTTAGGATAAAATTGGCACAGAACTTGTGGGAGTGGCAAACCAATGACTGACCCAACTTGAGACCCATGCCACAAGAGGGAGCCCATGCCTGACATTGCCTGGAGTGCCAAGAACCAGAAGCTAGATAGCCCAGAGACCTAGGATAGCACCCTACACAGCCTGAAAAAAAAAATTAATGAAATTATTCCTAATGATATTCTGCTGCACTTGTAGACTGGAGCTTAGCATGACCATCAGCAGAGAGGCTTCGTCCAGCAGCCGATGGGCAAATGCAGAGACCCACAGGCAAACGTTAAGTGGAGCTCAGGAAATCCCACAGAAGAGGGAGAGAAAGGATTGGAGGAGCCAGAGGGATCAAGGACACCACGAGAAAGTGGCCCACAGAATCAACTAACTAGGGTGTATAGGGGCTCACAGAGAGGAATAATCAGAGAACCTATCTGGGTCTGACCTAGGCCCTCAGCATATATGTTACAGTGTGATAGCAGGGCTATCTCTGACTGTTTTGCCTGATTTGGGGACCCTTTTCCACCTATTGGGTTTCCTTGTCCAGCCTTAATGGGAAGGGATGTGCCTAGTCTTACTGTAACTTGATATGCCATGTTTGGTTGGTATCCCTGGGAGGCCTGCCCTTTTCTGAAGGGAAGTGGAGGAAGAGTGGATCTGGAGGAGAGGGGAGCTGGGAAAGACTGGGAGGAAAAGAGGGAGGGAAAATTGTAGTCGGGATGTTTATATAAGAGAAGAAAATATATATACACAAACATCTATATTTATCCCTTTGCATGTGAGTGTATATGGATCTTTCTGTCTGCCTGTCTATCATCATCATCATCACCACCATCACCATCATCACCATCATCATCACCATCATCACCATCATCACCATCATCTATCTTACCTGTGCCTATCAAGGAGGAAGAGGAGGAAGAAAAATTGATAATTTCTTCTGGAGAATAGTCCAGAACATATGACTGCATTAGTTTATGTTTGAAAATAAACTTCTAAGTAGGGCACACACAATCCTGCCCCTCCCTGAGGATTCATAAGCAGTTAATGGTAGCTGGGTAAGGGGGAAACGTTTTCTTTGGTGATAAGCTAAGTTGTTATGCTTCTGTATATAACTGTCAGTAAACTCATTTGTAGCTTTAATTTTTTTTCAAAACCTATTTTAGTGATGATTCTTAAATTCTTAAATTCTTTAGCCTCTCTTTTAGCCTACCACCTACCAGGGGTAGTGGAAAAGAAGGGATATGGGGAAGGGGATCTGTTTAGAAAGGTTCTTTGGAGCAACTCTCATCTGTGTTGTCTGGAAATCGGCAGTTCAGTTCATAGGTTTCAGCTGCAGGAACTCGATTCACTTGCAAATACCTCTCGGAAATATCAGCAGTCCAGTTCAGTAGAGTTGGGTCAGCAGCAGTGGTGGCATTACCTAGCAAAGACAGCCAGGCCTCAGCCTCAGCTGAGCAAAGTGAAGATCAGAAGTCATAAGAACAACACACTGGACAGCTAGCTCTATAAGCAAGCCTAGCTCAGCCCCCATAGCTGTCAAGTCCTTTTTATAAGCCCTCTAAGCATCACGTGCCCTCCACGGGTCTTGCCTAAGCATGTTCATCTGTCTCAGCTGACATCACTCTGCCAATCAGCCTGAGTCCATTGAAGTGGCAAGAAACTGTAGCACACCACCAGAAGTTTTTTGGTGCATTTTTATTTCTTAAATACCGACCGACAAATGCAGCTCAATTACGCAATGTAAGACAGACCAGTACATGTGTGTTGTTAGCAAAGGATCTGTCATCACATGTCCTTTCATGTGCTTGCTCTAGTAGAACACCCTTTCACTTGTGTCTGTTTCAGCAAAATGTTCCTTCACGAGTCTGCCTTAGCTTTTACCTGTGTCCACTTCAGCTAAATGGTCCTTCACATGTTTGCCCTAGCAAAATACCATCCAACTGACTTTCCAAAGAACCCTTAAATCTCCACTTCATTCATTGATTAACTTTTAAAAAAAGACATGAACATAAGAGGTGCAGGCCAGGGCAGAAGACAGCCAGAGACCACAGGCCACGAAGACGAGCAAGTATGTGGCAGAGAAATGCGAGAGAAAGAGGAGTGGAGTGACCATGAAGAGAGGCAGGCCGGGAATGTAACAGTGGTGAGGAACAGCCTGATGTGAGAGGCCATGGTGATGTCTAGGCCAGTGCTGCCTCCAAGAGCCAGGTCTGAGTCCACGGCCCTACTGAAACAGCGATCTGGGATGTCTGTGGCCCATGTGATCACCAAAGGCCATATTGACATTTGTGATCTGGGCTGCCATCTGAGGCCATGATGATATCTGTGCTGAGCTGGTCCCACCCTATCACCACCCCATGGTGGCACCAGTGGCAATATTGATGCAGGAGAGCTGACCACACCCCCTCACCTAGGCAGCCCAGAGAAGCTGCTGGCCCTGATGGTGAGGGCATGGGAGAGCTGTCAGGCTAACCAACTGAAATGCCACCCAAACCCAGATCCAGGGCTTTGAAATAGCCGACTCTAAATCTACCCCACATCTGAGCTGCTAGAGCATGTGAAGGGGTAGTCCTACAGACCCAGAGTTTCAAGACGTCCATGACTCAGGGCAACAGTGGAATGTCTGAGAGGAATCTCTATGAGGGTCCAGTATTGATGCTGTAGCTGAAGCCAGAGGCCTCGAACCAGACCAATGACTCATTGCAGTGGACATTTGCAAGTAAAGCTGTTTGGACAAAGCGGTATACTGTGTGACACCCTATAACATACGGTAGTTTCCACAGCAGGTTCTTTTTTAATTTTAATATTTTATGAGGAGGAGGTTATAAGGGTGGAGGGCAAATATGAAAGGACTGGGAAATGAGTAGGTTGGGGTGCATGATGTGATATTCACAAAGAATCAATAAAACACTAATATAACTTATTTGCATGTATGGGTCTATAGAAATAAAACCTACAAATCAGAAAGGTTCATAGTTCGGTAGGAGAAATAAGTAATTTATATGACAATGTAAAAAGTTTTATAATTTAGATATATGAGATTCGAAAGAAACAGGTACTGCATCTAATCAGACTAAAAGCACCAAGCAAGTTATATTAGGTCAACAGAGAATAATAGTAAATTGTCCCCTTTAAGAGCCAGTCATAAGCTGTGGACTGCACTTGCTGTGTTGGTAAAAAGATCTAAGATGGCTGGTTGTACTTACAGGGTATAGGTCAGGAGTTTCAGGAGCAAAAATGACTCAAAACAGCTGCATCACCCACCAAGGCCTACCCCAGCATGAATAACAGGTCACAAAAGCTGGGAACCTGGAGCTCACTGTAGAAGCCTGCAGGCAGCTCAACTGGTTGGAGAGTGTCCTTTCCAAGGTGGCTCAGTTATCTTAAACCTCTCCCAGCCAAACTGGCTGATTTATGGTTCTTTCAAGTGGCTGGGCTTGTCCTAGAGTGACTCTCTGCAGTCTTTAATGTTTATTCTTGGGGAGGAACAGTGTATCATCTGATCAGTTTCAGGGACTTCCTGGAGCTATTTTGAGTTGTTTACTTCTGTCTTGAGAAGCTTCCCTGTACAATCTTATTCTCTGCAGTTTCAATCTCCAGGAAATTGCTACAGAACATCCTCACATTTACAAGGCACTCACTTCACTAACTGCTCATCTCCCCAGCCCTTCACTTCTCTTCTTAATACAGATCATACTAAAGCACGGTAGACAATAATGATACAGTTACTCATCTCTAGTTTTAATTACTCCAGATATGTTCCCAAAAGTGGCTTTGACATTGTAGATTTACACTGGTCTTTTATTCTTGTGTCTCTTGAAGTTCTATGAAGTAGATTTTCTTTTGGAGGGGTGGGGGTTTGAAACAGTATTTCTGTGTCTAGCCTGGGCTGTTCTGGAACTCTATAGTCTAGGCTGGCCTGAAACTCACAGAGATCTGCCTGTCTCTGCCTCCTAAGTAGTGGGATTAAAGGCATGCACCACCACTGCCCTCCTGAAGTAGGTTTATATCTGTGTCAAGTCTCTATCTTCTTTTTTTTTGTACATTTCTCATTTTCTAAGTTATGTCTCCATGAATATCTCTAAACTGACAAAAATATCCACTTTTATAGGAGGAAATGTCTACTTGACTCATTTGCACTGTTGGGGTTAAAGTTGTGTTTTCTTGTTATAGGTTGATGAAAATCCACGAAGTTTTATGACAGACTGTCTGGTTATAAGGCATTTTTTACGAAAAATCATCATAGTTCATCACAAGGTTAAGTTGTTTATTCTTTAAATATTATCATTTTATCTATGTTTTCTTTAAACAAAACCAAAACAAGAACCTGAGTAGCCCTGGTTAGCCTAGAACTCAAAGGTCTGCCTGCCCTTGGACTATGGGATCAAAGGAATGTGCCACCATGCCAGCCTCACCTTGGTTCAATCTTGGGAGATCATGAGCTTTAGGTGTTCTAGTTTAGAGGAGCATATATATTTTTAGATAAGGCCTAGTGATTCCCTGAACTGTACAGGTGCCTGTTGTACGGTTCCCTTTTCATGTCTAGTTTTATTAATTTGGGTCTTTTCTTTCTGTTAGTTTTGGCTAGGGCTTTATCTATCTTTGTATCTTTATTTTTCTTTCCATGTAATTAATATCTGCCCTGATTGTGAGTGACTTCTGTGTGTGGATTTGGGGCTCGTTCTTTCTCTGGAGTTCTAAGATATGTTGTTCAGTCACTTCATTTCTTAGTTGTAGGCACTTGGAACTTTACACTTCTCTCTAAGGGCTGCATGCATCATACCCCATAGTTCTCTGTATGTTGTGTTCATTTTCATTTGTCTCTAGAAGTGTCTTTATCTCTTCTTGATTTCCTCAAGGACTTTTCATCATTCTGTAGTGTGTTGTTTGCATCATACTGTAGTAGTTTTATTGTCTGTGTGTGTTCTAGAGTTTTCCTTATTGTTGGTGTGAAATGTTAGCCTATGGTGATGAGACAGAACCCAAAGAATCACTCAGTTTTCCTGTATTTGTTAAAACTTTCTTTGTGCCCTAACCTGTGTTGTATTTTAGAGAAAGTGACATAGGCTGTTCTGTATCCTGCAATGTTCTGTAGATTTTTGTTACGTTCATTTATCTATGACGTCATTTGATTCTGCTTATCTACTCTTTATTGGGATTGACTGCCAGTTGGTGAGAGCATTGAAGGCGCCCACCACTATTGTGCTACAGTTAATCTGTGACTTTACATCTAGCTACATTTGTTTTTAGGAAATTGTGTGCACTGGTATTTGGAGCATACAAGTTTTAGAATTGTTATATTCTCAACAGATTATTTTCCTTAATCAGTGACCACTTGTTTCTTTTCCCACTAGCTTTTGTTTGAAGTTTGGTCAAATATTAGAACAACAGCAGCTGTTTCTTTCCTAGGAGCATTTACTTGAATACCTTTTTCTGTCCTTCAAAAGTGTCCATCTTTTGTGGTGAACTAAGTTTTTAGAGTCAACAAATAAATGGTTCCTAGTTTTTGGTTCAATCTACTAGTCTTTGCCTTGTGTGGGAAATTAATACCATTAATATTCAGAGTCATTAATGAAAGATGTGTATTGATTCCAGCCATTTTGTTGATTTTTGCAGTTTTGTCTTTCCTACTCCTTTCTTGCTTAACTGCTTTTTGGGTGTGGCTTATTTGTGTGTGTGTGTGTGTGTGTGTGTGTGTGTGTGTGTGTGTGCATGTGCATCTTCATGGTCCTTTCTTCTTATTTTATTTCTTTCTATGTTGAATTGTTCTGGTTTCTCCACTTTGTCTTCAAATGCAAATATTTTGTTTCCTTCCTGACACATTATGTTGATGAGACTTTCCAGAGTTCTTTTATTTGACTTACTATGTTCTCCCCTCCAGTGCTTCAGCTTGTTTTTCTTCAGTACTTCTGTTTGTGGAATTCCTCTTTTATAATAACCACCGCCTTCCTTATTTCATTCATTTCATTTGTGCTTTGAATACTCATAACCATTCTTTTGAGTTCTGTCTGGGCTTTCATCTACCACACTTTCCTTAGATTGAATTTCTATATGATTATTAATTTTGGAGGAGTTATGTTGTCTTAGTCATTTCTGTTTCTTAAGATACTACACTGGGATTTACCATCTGCTGTTGTTTCATTGCTTGGTTATTTGCTTTAATCATCTGTATCACTTCAGTTGAAGTATTTGAAATTTTCAAGTAGGGCTTGGATGTGATAGTGTTCAGTGTTTGGTTCAGAAAATAATTCTTCAGTCCAGGAGCTCAGGGTGTTAAGTTCTGTTTTCATAGGAAATAATTGGAAGAGCAGCTGCTCTACATTGTATACAAACATCTGCCAATTAATGACAGTGGACCGTACGTCACAATAAACAACCAAGAATAATACGGATTCTCCTCTAACTTTAGTCAATAAGATGAGGAGTTGAGAGCAAGAGAGACGGCTCACTAGTTAAACACACTGTTGTCTTGCCTCTCGTTTCTAATCTTTTGTAAAACGATGAGCAGTATGTATTTTTGTAAAAGTACCTGAGTTCAGTTCCCAGGACTCATGTCAGGTCCAGCTCCAGGGAATTGGACACCTTCTTCTGGTCTCTGGTGACATGCACCAGATAATTAAAAAATGTAAAAGTCAATTTGCAATAGATTAGAAGCCAGAGAGTCTTAAAACCTATCCAGACAATGCAAAGGAAAGCAAAAACATCCCAAGACACGCATGCAAGGGTGAGAAATAACAAAAAGGAAGAAGTAAGAGTCCTTATTGACTGAATTGCTTGCACAACTGCACTGAGTTGAAAACGAAGTTCTCAGATCTCTCTGACTCTAGCAGTTCCCTGTGGTAGGGTGGGGCATTGGTCCCAGCAGCTTCAGTGTTAGTGGGGTTCTGGCCTGTGGGGGAAGGGATGTTGTAAGTCCTTTTCTGGTAGTTCCCTGGGACCCCTGAACTCCCCTGAGACTTCTTCCTGGTACTGTGGGTTGGGTGTGTGAGCCACAGTTCTTCTCTTGCAGTTTCTACTGCTTCTACTGTGGACGTTTTAATGTCTATCCAGACTGGTGTGAAATCTCACCCTTCATTTGTTGTTTTGCAGCTCAAGTTTAATTTCAATGTAACGGTGAATGGGATCCTCTCTGCAGAGATCTTTGGGTCTGTAAGCAATTTTACAGCTTTGAATGATTTTTAAGCATTATTGCCCTGTTTACAATAGGTTTACAATTTGAATTTTTAGTCCAAAATTTCCTTGAAACTAATCCTGAGACCCTCACATTTTCTTATTCTATAGTAGCTTTTAACAAATAACTATGTTCATCTCAATCTTACATGTTTCTTCCTTTCATTGAGGTTAAAGGTTGTGGTGTGTGTGTGTGTTCTGTGTGTTCTGGTTGCTTAATTCCTGTTATCTCTGGGTATTTGAAGTCATACATGACTAATTGAGAGATGACATAGATTTTGGTTTGGTTTGATTTGCAGGGCAGAGAATGAACCTACTTTGAGGCTGTGCAGTGGAATCACTCTAGTTGTGGGCTTTCAACGCTATGCGAGGTAAAAGCAAGCTTACTGTCCTGCCTGCTTTTCTCTATTGTGAGCATGACTATTGGTAGAAGATAGAAATGGTCTGCCTGCCTTTTCCTTTCCTCGTTCCTCCCCCTCTCTTCTGTTTCCCTTCCTCTTCTCTCTTCTTGTATATCTTCTGTTTGGAAGAGAAGTGTTGGGTGGTAAATAAATCAACCATCTTCTTTGTTTGGAAGAATGAGAGCCTCACTGTTCCCTCGGACCTACAAAGAGGAAGGTGTAGTGTGTGCAGAAGTTGTCTTGGGAGCCATGCGACCGCCTTTATTTAGGTCATTTGCTCACAGTTGTCACACACAGTGCTGATCTTTGAGTGATTTTGGAAACATATGTTTGGAACCATAGAATATAATTGTAATGGAAAAAAATATAATTTGAGAATAAGAAACTATCAGACAACAAAAACAGGAGCCAGGATATAATCTTTGGAATGCCCATTTTTCTAACTGCATGCAGATAAAATAGGCTATGTATATACTGAGAAGTTAAGGAATTTTAAATGCCCATTAAATAATTTCGTGAAGAAAAAAGTTAAATTTGTATGTTTTTAAATAGTAAACCAGAATTTAATTGGAGTGAACAACACTGCAGCAGAATCCACCCTGTGCTAGGCCATCCGGCACCACTGTTCATCCCTGAGGCTAAGGCTGACGTGGGCCTGCTGGGAGAGCTGACACTGACTCCAGCTGCTGCTCTGTGTCCCAGCCCCAAGGGCTTCTCCAGCCACGTGAACAGGATTTCTTCAGTCTCCATATCCTTTTAGCAGGTTCTAGCCAATTCCCTTTGAAGATAAAGGTTCTTTAATTTTGATTTTGTCAAAGTCTTTATATATGAATTAGTTTTTAGAACCCTGTATGATTTGTATAAATGATTCTAGGCTTTTGAAGTGTTTGCCAAGGAACTGAGAACTGTAACAGTGAAAGGAAGCGATGGGACAAGAAGAAATGGTTGGCGTGAGTGTGGTAGGCCTCGCCTGCCTTATGAGGGCATGTGACCTCTCATTCTGTGCAGTGGGAAACCACTGCATGCTTTGGCAAGAGTATCTGACAGCATGTTCAGAGTGCTGAAGGAGAAGAGTTAGTACTTACTAGATCAGTGAGCTAAGTGGAATAAGGACTAACAAGTCCTGAGTTAAAACTACATACATAGAAAGGCAAAAGTCATCGCTTGAAGGAACTGAAGAATGTAATAAGGAAACCAATGTCTGTTACAGAAGTTAGGAGAGACTGGAGCAAGGAATGGTGTGTGCGTGTGTGTGTGCATGCGTGTGTGTATGTGTGTGCGTGTGCCCGTGTGTGTGTGTGTGTGAGACAGGTTCTCTTATACACCAGGCTGCACTGAAACTCAGTGTGTAGCTGTGGATGACCTTAGACTCTTGATCCTTGTGCCTCCATCTCCTGAGTTCTGGGATGTGATGTGAGCCACCACTCCTGTTTTGTCACATTAGCAGATGTTCTGTATACCTTGTTGAGACTGGGACATGGTGTACATGCTGTGTGGTGGAGGCAACTGATTGAGCCAGCCACCTCTTTCCTCTCAGATTTAAAGTGATAGTATCTCATGGGCTGATTTTCTCCTGCTGTGGTGTTGATATTTTTTAGAACTATAATAATTGATGTGGCCGGGCGGTGGCGGCGCACGCCTTTAATCCCAGCACTGGGGAGGCAGAGGCAGGTGGATTTCTGAGTTCGAGGACAGCCTGGTCTACAGAGTGAGTTCCAGGACAGCCAGGGCTACACAGAGAAACCCCGTCTCAAAAAATCAAAAAAAAAAAAAAAGAATTTTAAACATATCATATTGAGGTACCACACAAATTGAACATGTGTGTGCTGTGTGCATTAATGACTTCATTTTGTGGTGCTGTGCAGCTTCCCATGTTACATTCCATGAGCAGACAGTAATATTGGCACCATCAGACATGACACGCTTTTGGAGACTAGATATATAGAATAAATCAATTATTGATAGTGTTTTAACTTAGCATTTCAAAACATAGGTGTCTGATGTTGGCTACAAGGCAAGTAGATATTGTATTTGATTACTATGCATCTGTCTTTGCTGTCTTTGTGCTCATCGCTCATCCACTCTGCTTTACAGTCAGCCTTTCGTCTCTCAGCTCATTGGCAGCCAAGATGTGGATGAGCCTAAGCTTGGCTTTCTTGGCCTATCAGCTAATTTTCATGATAAGAGTGAATGCTGTCCATTCTCTATACCATTATTTTAAACGCAGTGTCACTTCTACAATGACCCAAGAAAACAGAACTCCCCCAAACTGTGGATAAGGGAAAACCATCTACACAAGGTAGAGGCCACTGTCTTGTCAAGACAAATGTTAAGGCTGTGCACATTCACAGAGCTTTATATAACAAGCTGTATAGAACAGTGTTCTAAAGAGAACCCTTACATTGCCTTGCCAGACTGGGAGAGAGTCTCCAGGCTGCGGCGCAGGGGGACACTCACCTAGAGTCTGGTGGATCTGAGAGGAGATGATGTGAGAGTCAGGCAGCTAGAACTTTAAATAACGACAATGGAAGAAGAGGACTACATAGATCCAGAGTGCCAGGGCCAGTGCTGGCTCACACAATGCCGGGACAGTTGTCCCCATCAGCCTAAATAAAAAATTCATATTTCACGACATCAGGTTGGAGTTCAGAAAATTTTTCCTAAATAATAGGCAACAATGAGCGCTAGACTTGAAGCTTCCCTCTTATCCCATATGACAAACTGAGGCAAGATCCCAAAGGCTTACATTGTTTACAGGAAATTTGGTAGTTTTTCAGAGGACTAAAAGGTGGAAATCTTCATAGGACACAAAAATACCCTGTACTCAACTAGATAAACTTCATAGTATGGTACTTAATAAATACCTTACATGGAAAGAAGAAAAAATTAAGACCGAAATAAGGAAAAATAATCAGTGGACAAAATAATGATAGTACACAGAGACATTCGACACCTACAACTGGCCAGATGTGATGGCCACTTCTGTAATGTTGGTACTTGTGAGGCAGGAGGATTTCCATGAGTTTAGAGTCATCTTGAATTTACATAAGTTAGGATCCTGTCTCAAAAACAAAACAAAAAATGGCTTGATCGGCAAAAGTGCTGGCTGTACAAGCATGAGGCACTGAATTCCATCCTGTGTCCACACGAAGACTGGTCCATGTGTAATCAGCTCTGAGGAGGTGGAGACGGGAAGCTCCTCGGTGCTGCTGGCCAGCTAAACCCCTGTCTTCCAGGCTCAGTGGAGAACTTGTCTCAAAAAATAAGATGAAAAGTGACTGAAAAAGACACCTAATATTGACCTGTGGCCTCAACATGCACCCACATGCATGCTCACACACATGTCATATCAAGCAGTGAGAGGAGCAACTGGTCATATTAAAGACAAGGAAAACACATGTATTTTAAAAGATACTAACTAATTGAATGTCTAGAGATGCAAATTATGAATTTTAGATTGAAAATTCACCAGGTATGCTTAATGGCAGATTTACACATTGCAAAAGAAAAATTGCATAAACTTGAAGACAGCAACAGAAACTACTTAAAATGAAACCACAACAAAAGACTTTTTAGATTTCATGAAAGAGCAACGACCTTCAGGTGATTTCTAGTGCCTAATCTGGTGGTGCATAATTAGAGGCCAGAAGGGGCAAGGAGTAAATCAAATGCTAGTTGTCAAACTTCCAAAACTGATGGACTGTAAGTCTGCAGACCCCATTGTCTGTGAACCCTTAAGTGTAAGAAATAAAGAAAATTGCCCAAAACACATTGTACTGAAATTGCTGAAAGCAACAGGACATAGTACAGAGAAGAGAGAAGATAAGTATGGCAGCAACTTCTCCTTGAAAACATCTAGAAGAAAGCAGAATTGTTTTTGGCTTTGGTTTCAGTTTTTCCAGGTACTGAAAGGAAAGAGAAGAAAAAGTAATCCACCTGGGATTCCATACACAGAGAAAATAATTTTCAAAATAAAGGTAAGGGGCTAGGGATGTGACTGTCAGTAAATTGCTTACCTGATGACCTACCTCAGAAAACATGTTTAAAACCAACTCCTACAGCCTCCCACGGATGTGCACTTGCGCGCACACACATACACACACACACACACACACACACACACACACACACACGGTTCAAGTACTAAGGAGAGAGAGATAAGATAGATCCTTGGGGCTCACTGGCTGGCTAGACCAGCTTAATTTGAGGTCAATGAAACACTGTCTCAAAGTAGGGTGGATGGTATCTGAAGAATGCCAGCCAAGGTTGTCCTCTGACCTACACATGCACACACATCAGTGCACCTGCACACATGAACACACAAAGTGAAGACAAGGGCTGGTCCTGATGGTTTATTCCTGTAATTCCAGTACATGGGAGCCTGGGGCCAGAAAATGGACAGGAGTTTTAAGGCCAACCTAGGATACAGAGTGAAAACTTCCTTCAAGGACCCCCTACCCCAAAACGAAACCAATAAATGCAAGATTGAGGCTTTTCAGCCATTCAAAAGAGTCAAGAATTTACTAATGAGCAGTATTATAAACATGCTTAAGGAGGTGCTGAAGAGATGGCTCAGTGGTCAAGAGCACTGACTGCTCTTCCAGAGGTCCTGAGTTCAATTCCCAGCAACCACATGGTGGCTCACAACCATCTGTAATGGAACCCAATGCCCTCTTCTGGTGTGTCTGAAGACAGTGATGGTGTACTCATATAAAATAAACAAATAAATCTTTAAAAAATGCTTAAGGAAATCCTTTATAATTTTTATTCTTTGACAATTTTATACATGCATATAATGTATCTTGATCCTATCCACCTCCAACTCTTGATAACAATAACACAAAGCCATCGGGAAGGAATAGAAGTGTATTTGTTGGATGTATGTATGTGTGTATGTCAACTGTTAGAATATTACTTGAAGTTGGATCCTAATAAGATTTTAAAGCCTAAAGCAATGAGTGATGACTAATATGTCAAAAGGGAGATAAAATATTCAATCCAAAATAGAATCTAAAAATAGTAAAGAGAACAAATGGAAAGCAAGATAGCAAGGGGATAGATTTAAGTACAACCATGGCTGTATTTATATTAAATGTAAATAGCTTTAAGCATCCAATTAAGAGCTGGTAATATCATTCATTTGGGAGAGTGTTTGCCTAGTGTTCCCCAAGCCCTGCATTTGGATTTCAGTACCACATATACTGGGTATAGAGGTGTATACCTGTAATACCAGCATTCAGGAGGTGAACTCAGAATCAGAAAGTTCAAGGTCACCCTTGGCTATATAGTTTGAGGCTAGTCTAAGCTAAATGAAACCCTACCTCAAAGAGGTGTGGAACTGGAGGGATGGCTCGGTGATTAAGAGTACTGGTGGCTCTTCTAGAGGTCCTGGGTTTGATTCCTAGCATCCACAGACCAGTTCACAACTCTCTGTAACTCTAGTTCCAGAGGATTTAACATTCTTCTGGCCTTTACATGCACTTCATGGATGTGCTACACAGACATGCATGCAGACAAAAACACCCATACAAATAAAATGAAGATAGTTGTAAAAAGTAAAACACCAGCTGAGTAGTGTGGCCTTTGATCCCAGCTGTTAGGAGGCAGGTAGATCTCTGAGTTCAAGGCCAGAGTGAGTTCCAAGATGGGCAGAGCTCCCTCCAGGCACTCTACCCTTCAATTCATGAAGCAGCTCAACAATCCTTTGACCCTGAGCAATGAGTGTGGAGGTCTTAGTTACTGTGATAATGGGTGCTGAGGGAGACTTCTGAGAGTTTAGCCTTCCTTGTTCTGTGACTTTCCAAAACCTTTCAGTCTATAGTATACAGATAGCCCCTCCCCCAACAAAGAACATCTGCTTCCAAGTGTCAGGTGCTAATGGACAGTGAGAAACCCAGCTTGAGGGTAAGCATAAAAAGCTACAGTCCAGAGGGGAGCGAATCTTCCCAGGGCCTTTGTTTGGGTTGGAGAATAGGGCTGGATACAGTGAGAGGAAGTTTCTCAATTACTTTCTAGAAAACACTCCTTTGTAGTTCTATCCAAGCATGCAGCATCTTATATTGAAGTTTTCTAGGTTTTATTTGTCCCACATACTAAAATAAGGTAAAACTTGAGCATAGATACTGAATCTGAGGACTCATCTTCATACCTCCAGAACGTAGCGTTTAACCTCTGATGCCGCTCAAATCTATGATCAGATGGGAAGAGGAATCAATAAATTGTCCCAGTGTTCTACATGTAGCCCACATTCATTAACCCCCTACAAAGATCAAGGATCCTCAGGTGCATCATACCTGACTTTGTTGTGAAAAAAGGCTAAACATGCAATTGTCTAGTATATTTATATATTCCTAGGAGTGTGAACGAGGTCAGGATGTAAGTTTGTTTTATATAAGTGAATACATAGTTGAAAGAAAACTTTGACAGTTTTCTTTAACAGCCATACATATTTCTATATGGACCTTTGGGTCTGCCTCTGATATCATCAGATCAAGAGCAACCAAGTACTACTGTCTTCAGAGATACGTCTTATTTCATTAACTGGAAGAAACACAATTTGTTTATGGTGCCCAATTCAGATCTCAATTTGGATACACGTATGTATCTATATTTGGTACCAAAACTTAGAAACCTGAGGAATTAAAGAAATTAATATAAATAACAGATATATTTGAAAATAGGACCCAATGATGTGCTGGCCTGACAATAGGATGGGATCTGACCACATCCGAGAGTCCATGGAGTCAGGCAGTGTGTTCCACAGTCAGGCTTAGTCAAACCTGCGCTTCCAGTGCAGTCTGACATTTGCTCTCTCACTCCTGCTGGTGCCTCTATTCTTCAAGCTTTTCCTGAAGGTTTCTGCCATACTTTCATTTGTCAGTTTGGGAACTTTAGCACAGTATATGAGGGAACAACCATTCTTGTACATGGAGAAGACAGTATTCCTATTGAAATGAGTGTTAACACACAGAGAACTACTTAGAAGAACTTAAACGTAACACAGATGCCAGCTTTAATAACTTAAACCTAGAAAGCTGACCATGATACTCATGCAGGGTCTAACCATGTTAATTTGGGGTAAGCTGTACTAAAACAGCATAGTTATTAGAAATTGGATGGTTAATGACTGGACCAGTGACTACAACCAAGGAATGGGTTGCAGACATGGCTTCGGTCTTAGAGGGTTACAGTTCACAGTTTGACGCTTTGAGCCCTATGGAAAATGGCCAGTAGAGAAAGGGGTATTCTAGGATTTCCACTAGTATGAAAAGATTGCTGTACCTTGGGACAAGGCAGCATCTCTAGGGTAATCTAAAAGGTCAGCCTCTAGGGGAGCATCTTTGTTCTTGAGAACATTATCCAGAGAACAGGATGAGAGGAAGCAGCCTTGGGAAGTCCCTGGAAGTAAGTAGTTTTGAGAGGAAATTATTCTCAGTCTTAATGTGGGATGTCATGAGTCCAGAATAGAAGGGGGCCTAACTGCATTTCTGGGATTTTTTAAAATTGAGATTTAATCTCATTGTAGCCTAGGTTGACCTCCAACTTGATATGAAGCCAAGAATGACCTTGAACTTCTAATCCTTCTGCTTCTACTTTTTAAGTGCTGGGTTACAGACATATGTCACTATGCCTGATTTATACAGTGCTGGGATTGAACCCAGAGTTTCATGTATGTTAGGTAACAGCCTACCAGCTGAGCTAATAAACAACATCTCCCTCTCCTCTTTCTTTTTCTCGTTTCTTTTTTTTTCTTTCTTTTTTAGGGGTGTGTGTGGTTTGGTTTTGGTTTTGGTTTTGTTTTTTTTTTTTTTGAGATGGAGTTTCCTTATGTACCCCTGGCTGTCCTGGAACTCTCTCTGTAAACCATGTTGGCCTCAAACCTGTAGGGATCCTCCTGCCTCTGCCTCCCAAGTGAGTGCTGGGATTAAATTAAAGGCATGTGTAACCTGGCGCACTGCCAGGGGCCACTTTGATTTTTATTCTCAGACTGTATTGCTTTCCATTGTTTCTACAGTTCACTGTTTCTGAACTTTGGTCCATTACATTTTGAATGAATAATACAGGAAACATCCCTCATTTCTCTCATTCATTTCTTTTTTTGCTTTTTGAGACAGGGTCTCACTGTATAAAAATGTGTAGCCTAGGCTGTCCTCAACTTGCTGTAATCCCCTTTGCTCCCCCTTTGTTTCTTAAAGATCAAAACTAGGATCCACAGGGAGATACTCTTTCCATGCACCTGGGTATGGGGATATCCTATGGAACTTTAAAAGGTGCAGCTAGTACTTAAAAGTATAGATGTGGAGTTGATCTGGCAAGGTCTACCACTCAGCTCTACCATTTACAGGCTCATGCTGGACACAGTATGCCCCTAAGCAGACTGCCCCTTTTCTTATTTGTAAAAGGTAAGAATAGGTCTTACTCAAGAAAGTTATGAAGTCTAAATCTTACAATAGTACATACAAAGAATTTAACATGGCACCTAGCATGTAGCACAAATTAGCTGGAATATCATGACTCAAGTTTGAATCTGACCTGTGCCTCTTACTAGCCAGACTTGCCTTAAGAAAGGTATACAAGAGGCCAGGTGTGGTGGTGCATACCTTTGATCCAGGACTCAGGAGGGAGAGATAGGAAAATTCTGTGAGTTCAAAGCCAGCCTGGTCTACATATCAAGTGTCAGGACAGCTAGAGTTACCTAGTGAGACCCTTTCTCAAGGAAACAAAAACTTTACACAAGAAATAAATGAATTTGTTGTGTAATACTTCCACAGTAAATGCACAAGGAAGCTATTTCCTGTGCATGTCCATGCCTGGCTATTTTGATATTCTGCATGGAACTCTATTTGTTGCCATCATGTGGGTGGAGAAACAAATTCAGAAGTGGAACTGAATGTTCGCATTTAGACCTTGTGGTTCCTTTCTGGTAAGATGTCGATTCTTGGGTCACTTTGTGTATACGAGGCTTACCTTACAGATGTGTCTTTTATCTTTTCCTTTAGAGTTTGTGCTTCCAGATGTGCATTATAAAGTGGAGCCACCTGAGGAGAGTCAGTCTCAGAACACAGATGTACAGGGACCAGCTCTGCTACTTTTCCTATTTGTGGATTTCCAAAGTGGCATCCCAGTACAGCAAGTGGAAATCTGGGGTATGTAAAGAGAAATGCAGCAGCCAGGTTGGGTGTGCCAAGCTCTAAAGAAAGGGCTATCTAAATAGTGTGGACATCTGTCTAAATGAGGGTAATATGTAAAGAATTAGCACTGCCTTTCTAGATGGTGTCAAGGAAAGAAGCCTATCTCTGTGCTAGTGCAGGTAGGGTGTTATCAGGAAGGCTTTCCTCCTCACGAGTAACAGGATGGTTTCAGTTTGTGGGCCACAAAACACACATATCTGAACCACCTGGGTTATTTGAAGATGTACAGTTGTGTGAAGACTGATTCATTATGTTTGCTATATTATAAAAAGCCAGAATGCTTGAGGTGTGCATTTTGCATATGCTTTCCAAGTGATCAGAGGTAGCAAGATTTGGAAGTCTTTGAGTGACTTTTACTCACATGCTTTAATCCTGTGAACCCTGGGAAATAGATCTTAAGAGATGATCAATACATTCCTAAACTGAAGAAGGTTACAAGAAATGGAGCCTAGACATGCTTAAGGAAATCTGTAAGCCTCCTTTTCTGTGTTCCTTTCTTCGTGAGCCATGGAAGACCTGCTCTTGTATTCTTCCTGGTGTGCTATTGGTTCCCACTGCATCATGGGTGAAACAAGATTACTCAACCCAGATCGGAAGCTCTGCCAGTGACTACTGCCAGTCATTTGTGGTTGTCAGAAATCAGATTGGCCCTTCCTGCCACCTGCCTTCCTGGCTCTGGCTCCTTCCTGGTGTGTGCACACCCTGAGAGAAGCACAGTGTCCCTGTGCTCAGGCTTTCAACTCTGAGAAGCTGCTGTTCTTTGGTGCCGCATTCCATTGATTGAGGCCAAGAGAGCGGGAAAGAAAAGAGAGCTGGGTTATGAAGCTTGAGCAAGGAGAGTTTGGCGAGGATTCTGGGGCATGTGCACACGGAGACAAACGAATGAGCAGAGAGAGGAAGCAGGGTACAATTACAGCAGCTTCCTCAGTGGTGTTTGAAAATCAAGTCACATACATCATCTGAGCCTCCCTCTTCAATCTTTAACAAGAGTTGTTAAATTAGGTAATATCAAAGGCCCTTCAGAGGCTAAATGCCATCCTGAGACTTAAGATCTGTTACTTTCTGGAATCGTAAAGTGTTTGCCAGAGGATAACCCTAGGATAATTTGAGTTTGACACTGAGTCTATTGAACAGACCCAAAGAACTCAGATGTCTTGAAAGCAATGTCACCTATCATTTTTGTTGTACTAAGATAATTTATACACTTCCGTTTAGCATATCTCAGAAGGCCTGCAGCTTCTCAGTAGTTACACTCAGTTTTAGATTTAAAAACTCACTGCTAAAAAAACAATAATAATTAAAAATCCAGGTCTGATGGCATATGCACTGTTTTTGTTGTTTGGTTTGGGGTTTTGTTTGTTTTACTAGTTGGTTAGTTTTTGAGTCATGGTTTCTCTGTGAAGCCTGGCTGTCCTGGAACTCACTTTGTAGACAAGGCTGGCCTCGAACTCAGAGATGATTGTCCTACCTCTGCTTTCAAAGTGCTTGCGGTTAAAGGCATGCACCACCAGACCTATGCTTTTAATCCCAACATTTTGGAGACAAAGGCAGGTAGATCACTTTGAGTTTGAAGCCATCTTGCTGTATACAGCCAGTTCTAGGCTAGCCGAAGCTACATAGTGAGACCTTGTCTCAAAACAAAAATCACTGCCAGGGCTGAAAAGATAGTTCTGTGGTTAAGAGCAAGGTCTCTTGCAGAGGACCAGAGTTAGGTTCCCAGCACCTAAGTAAAATGGCTTACAGCTGCTTGTGTCTCAAGTTCCTGGCAGGGGATCTGATGCCATCCTCTGGCCTCTGCAGGCTAGAGGGCTGTATGTATACATACCTGCATATAAACATAAATAATGTTTTCTTAGTCTTTAAAAATAGTAATTAAAAAAAACCTATACTGCTACATAGTAAGTAAGAAAGCTTTCTTAAAATCCTCCATGGATCAGGATAGCCTCTGAAGGATACACAGTTAGGAACAGCAAGGGTAGTTTGATTTGTCTTTCCCCAGCTTTCCTTACTGCCCTGGACACCTTCTCTAGAGCTCCTTGGTTTAGGAAGAAGATTATGCAGAATTAGTCTGTTCATGTGTCTTTAAAATCAGTCGCTGGCCTCCCGCCCACCTTGTCATGGTAACTTTCTATGATTAACTCCTTATTTTGCTACATCGCCAAAAGCATCTGGTGGTAGGAACAGTTTTAGGAGTAACTTTGGTTGTTTTTTTTTAAATTAAATGTCTGCTTTCAAAAGCTTCTCATTTCTTGGGTTCTTCTTGAGGCCAATGTATAAAAATTGAATCTACGTGTTCCATCACCATGGCAACAGCAATTCTTCCCCCTTTGAACACTGCATGTGTATTTCAAAATACTTCCTTTTGCATGATCTCAGTTTATCTAGACAACATATCTGAGAGAACAGATAAGAAAAGCTATTTTCTGCACTGAAGTGAGATGAGTGAAGTTACCTCAGTGTCACTGACGGGTGATAAAACAACCTTTAATCTGCACTCTCTTATTTCTGGTTACACGTTCCTTTATAAATCCATATTTAACTTGGTCTCCCTGGAGAGCTTTGTGGTGCCCTGTGATAGTAACTGATCTTCCTAACCTTCACTTTAAAAAGTGTGTGTGTGTGTGTGTGTGTGTGTGTGTGTGTGTGTAAATGAATGTTTTGCCTGCCTGTATGTATATGTACCACATGGGTGCTTAGCATCCTCAGGCCAGAGGCCCAGAACAGGAGTCAGAATCACTGGAACTGGAATTATAGATGGTGTGAGTCTCCATGTGGTGCTGAGAACCAAACCTGGTCCTCTGCAGTGCTCCTAACCACTGAACCACGTCTCCATCCCCACATGGCAGTCTCTGAGTAATGCTAAGCAGGGGTGGCTATGCTTACCTCATCTGAGATCACCCCAATTTGTTTATTTTTAAGTAGTTTATTTTGAGACAGGATCTCCTATGTCCCCAGGCAGCCTCAAATGCACTGGTTAGCCGAGGATGCCCTTAAACTACTTATCCTTCTGCCTCCGCCTCCCAAGTACTGGATTACAGGAATGTGCTATGCCCAGTTTATGTGATGCTAGAGATCAAACCCAAGGCTACTTACTTGCTAGGCAAGTGCTCTGACTGAGCAGCATCCCCACCCTTAACTCAATTTAAATGGTCTTACATTAACAGTTCCCAGAGTAATCTTTGTATGTTTTAGCCTTTTTTTTTTTAACCACAGCATGTGAGAAATGACACACTGCCAACAACAGAGGCTCACTTAACAGTGATGTTCAAGTAGGAAGAGGGTTAGGCACTCCTAAGAGGCTTCTTTCTCCTTTGGAAGAGGATACCACTTTGGAAGATACCACTATCATTGTTCATAGCATGAATCAAGCATTTGTTTCTTCAAAAACAATGTAACTCACTTAAATTTTCCTCAGTTTGCTTTTGCAAATGAGAACTGAGAGGGGCTGTCTCTAAAAATTAGTTATTTGTGGTGAGGTGATAGAAGTAGCTTCTTCCAGAAGGCATTACTCCCAGCCTCGGTCCTGACACAACATGTAAGTAGTAATCGTCCTCACTCTTGGGTCCTAACATTCTTATCCTCTTAGGACTCCACACTTTGCTCACAACTCATCTCAGCACCATCCTCTCAGAGAGCCGCAGCATGGTTCAAGATTCCATCCAGTCAGTTGTGGACCAGGTCTTGGAGTTGCAGCACCAAGTTGCCAAGGTAATAAGAAATTGACAGCCTGGGCATGGATAGCCTTGGGCCCTCCTTTCCCTTGGTACCTCTTCCGAGTCTGCCTCTTCATAGCACTGCACATGGACAGGGAGTTAAGCTTTCATTTAGGCTTCAATCAGCCAGTTCATGCTTGAATAGCAACAGCAGTAGCACTAAAAAACATGTGCACATGCATATTTATATACATTCATATGTATGTATATAGAGACAGACAGACACATATACATATATGCATGTTGTACATACAGACATATATACATATATATAAAAACACACATATATACATATATATATATATATATATATATATATATATATATATACATATATATACATATATACATTTAGTGGGGATGGTGTAGAGCCCTAACAGCCACACTTTATTTTTTCTCTGAGCCTTTTTATACCTTCTTAGACAAAAATATTCTTTATAAAATGACCTCACAGATAATTACACATACGGAAAGTAACAGAAGGATGTCCATAATAAGTTCAAAGCAGTGTTGCATTCTATAAGCTCATTATAAGTTCAAAGCAACAGTTTCACATGGCCTTGCTTTATCATAGTGCACACCTGTGGCTTCTTCCTTGGACTTGACCTAGAATGAATGTTTCTTCTTGATCACGAATCTGTCCCAAGCCTACTTCTCTTCTTAGTGTAATTTATGAAAGCTCATTGTCCTCTTTATTACACAGCCTTTACTCACTATTCTATGAGGAGTGGGGCATTCTATTCTTGATTCTAACTTTATTATATCTTTCTGGCAAAACAACTAAAATCTCCTTAAACATTCTTCTTAAAATTATTTGAATCAAATCAGAAATTCTATAAAGTCATCAATACATCTAAACAGCATTATTATATGAAAGTACATCTTCATATTGATCTGCAGGAAATTTGCCCAACAGAGTGGGCTATTACCCAGGAGGCAATCACACCAGGCTACAGGCAGTGAGAGTCTCCTGGTGTCCACTCACACCAAGCCAAATAAATGAGGAGCATGGCAAAGACAAACATGAGAATCCACATCAGTAGCAAGAAGCAGTCCTGGGGTGAAGTCTCTGGGGCTGTGTCTCACCAGAGTGCACCCATCAAAGCTGAGCAAGATGGTGGGCCATCTCCAGGGAGCTCACTTGCTTGCCACCATCTGTCTTAGATGCCTTATGCCATTAAATTATTTTTAATTTAATTAAAATATATACAGGTACTCATAGAGGCCACTGGAGCTAGGTGGCTGTGGGTTGCCTGACATGGATGCTTGGAACTGACCCTCTGTGAGAGCAGTGCTTGCTAGTCACTGTGAGCCAGATCCAGTGCCAAATATGTCTATTGTCTTGTTTGTTTCGGAACCGGACTAACATAGTCTAAGCTAGCTTCAAACTCTTAGAGGAGAATGACCTTGACCTTCTTTCTGATCCTCCTGCCTCTATGTCTAGGGTTCTGGGATTACAGGTATGTGCTATATACCTGGTTTATTCTGTGCTGGGGCTTGAGCACAGGGCCTCATGAATGCCAGGCAAGCACTCATTACCTGAGCTACATGCCCCATTCACTCCCCGGTGCTGTCTTTTCTTAGTATATCTATGTTGTTATGCCTTCTCTATGAGAGAAGAGAAAGTCTTGAGTTGTAAAACAACAGAAATCGGTGTCATGTCATTATCTTATTAAGTACTGGTGGTAGCGCTGTTGATGCTCTGCCTTGACTAGAATCCTCACCCCTCTGGCATTCTTAGAGCCAGTACCTTGTGACTAATACAGTTTTCCCTTACTCCAGACTCATCAGAGACTCCAGGCCTCCCTCTCTGTGGCTGTGAATTCCATCATGAGTGTTCTGACTGGAAGCACCTGCAGCAGCTTCCGGAAGACATGCCTCCAGGCTCTTGAGGTTAGAAGATGGGGGTGGGCTGGACAGGTGAAGCTAAGGGACAGTCTACAACAAGCTTTACAACATAACATACAGTGCTCACCACTTCCAGAGTGATCGTGCTTAGTACCAGGGGTTTTCACAAGTATTTGTTGGGGCTAGAGAGGTGGCTCAGTGGTTAAGAGCTGCTCTCCCAGACGTTCAATGCCCAGCTAATTACCACATGGCAGCTAATTACCATCTGTAACTCCAGTTCCAGGACATCTGACACCTTCTTCTGGCCTCTATAGGCACCAAGCATGCACGTGGCACACAGACATAACATGCAAGCAAAGCATCCATACACAAAATGTTTACACTGGGTGTAGTGGGCACGCCCTTAGCCCCAGCACTCAGGAGGCAGAGGAAAGCACATCTCTTGAGTTCGAGGCCAGCCTGGTTTACGGATTGAGTTCCAGGACAGCCAGGGCTACACAGAAAAACCCTGCCTCAGAAAAACAGAAATAATTTGTTGGTGAATAATAGTATATATATATTATTTTTATAAATGAGAAAAGTTACTTAAGAGTTACACTTTCTTTAGGTTACATACACAGCTATCTGAGAGAGAACTAGAATTAGACCCTTGATTCCCAGTTCCTTGAAGAATGCTTCTTAATCCCACGGTGACACGATACACTAGAAACAAGTGAGCAGACGCAGCTCCCTGTTTATGTGATAGAATATAGTGAGTGAGGTAAACTGGAATCAAAGTTAGGAGGTCAGTCAGTTCTGGACTTGTTTACTTGTTATATGGAATTAGGCCTATATTTAACTGAAACTTGTTTAGAAGTTGAGGGAAAATATGAGTTCCTCATAGGTTTGGGGGCTGAATATATACTATAGTCTGAATGTATTATTTCCAACTGTCAAGATATCTCAGGTAAAGGCACTTGCTGCCAAATCTGATTGTACCTGAGTTTGATCCCTGGAGCCCTACACACACACACACACACACACACACACAGAGAGAGAGAGAGAGAGAGAGAGAGAGAGAGAGAGAGAGAGAGAGA
>NW_021604650.1:3277347-3308382 GCF_004785775.1 Grammomys surdaster
AGAGAGAGAGAGAGAGAGAGAGAGAGAGAGAGAGAGAGAGAGAGAGAGAGAGAGAGAGAGAGAGAGCGCAAGCAAACCGTTGTTGGTTTTGTTTGTTTGTTTTTAAACAGGGTCTATGTAGTCCTCACCTGTCCTGGAACTCACTAGAGACCAGGCTGGCCTTGAACTCACAGATATTTTTCCTGACTCTGCATCACAAGTGATGAGATTAAAGGAGTGTGCCCTAAAGGAAACTTTTAAAAAAGTTTAGGTTGTGCTCTTCATTTGGTTCTTTTGTTCTCTGAGAGGTGAGACAAATAGGATTGTATCAGGGCCTCAGACCTGAGTAGGCTCTGAGACCTTAACACAACAGACTCCATGATGGAGTACCATTCAGACTGCAAAACTTAGCACATAGACAACCTCACCTGCCAAAACTAAACAAAGACAAAATACATAAAGTCTCTTAATGAATTAACCTTGGTTTTTTGCATCTGTAGTTCTCTTCTGGCTAACTGTTGTTAACTGAAGTATGTCAACTCAGGACATCGTTTTTATGTTCACCTAGAAAAAGGCATAGGGCTACACTGGGGTCCTGAACAGTTTCCAGCTGGCTAATAATGACTTTTTATTGGCTTGAACCCATATCTGAGCAATCTTCTCTGGAGAATACCCCACAAAGGATTATCTCCTAATTAAGTGGCTTCATGAGCTGCTGAAATGATAGTGGATAGAATTGCTGCCAAGCCTGACAGCCTTACTGTGAGGGACAGAGAAAACAGACTCCCACAGACTGTGCTCTGTCCTCTATGTGTGTGTCTAGCACCCCACCCAGTAAATTAGAACAAAATGTATCTCCAGAGAAAGCCTTGACCCTTCTGCAATATGAAGACACAGAAAATGACTGGAAAGACCCTGACAAGGCCCTTACCAGAATTTGGCTGCACTAGCATGTGACCTTGGTTTCTAATATTGCTGTGCGAAAAGATTCTGACAGAAGCAACTTAAGGGAAAAGGGTATATTTCCACTCAATTCATCATGGAAGTCAGGACAGCAAGAGTTTAAAGCAGCTGATCATATTACATTTCTGGTCATAACTGAGTATGCTGGCTAGTGTTTAGTCAGCTTGACAGAAGTTTAGAGTCACCTGAGAGGAGGGAACCTCAATTGAGAAATGATCAGCTTGGTAGACTAGCCCATGGGGCATCTTCTGGATTAGTGGTGATGTACTGGGGTGGTGCTGTCCTTGGGCAGGTGGTCCTGGGTTATATAAGCAAGCCGACTGAACAAGCCATGGGAAGCAAGGAAGCAGTGTTCCTCTGTGGCTTCTGCTTCAGTTTCTGCCTTCAGATCCCTGCCTTGAGTTCCCACCCTGGCTTCCCTCAGTGATGGAGGGAAGCCAGGGTGGGAACCTGAGAGTTGAGAGATGAAATAAACCCTTTCCTCCCCGATTGTTTTTGATCATGGTGTTTTACCACAGCAGTAGAAACTTGAAGACACAGAGCAATGGATGCACACGTGCATGCTGGCGCTGTGCGAGCAATGGATGCACACGTGCATGCTGGCGCTGTGCTCCATCCCTCGTTTATACTGTTCATGATCTCCTGCCCAGAGAACAGTTCCACCCACAGTTAAGAAAGGTCTTCCCACATCAGTTAATGTAATCAAAACAATCCTCAACTGGTGATTCTAAATTTTGTCAAGTGACAGTTAACATTAACTGTTTGATTTCAGATATCCAAAGCTGTCACAAATACATCTGTAGCATTTGTAAACCTCTTAGTCCATGAACATGTATTGTGGTGGCTAAAGAGGCCAAGACTGTGAAAACAGGTTATGCATGATGGACTCTCAGTGCATGTTACTCTCCCTTTTTCCTTTGGAGTGATATGGTAACCAGTTGGAATTGCCAGTAGACCACAGACATTGCCAGTAGACCACAAACTTTGCCAGTAGACCACAGACATTGCCAGTAGACCACAGACATTGCCAGTAGATAACAGACTCCCTATTTGTTGCTCTTTTTTTTTCCTGAGACAATCTTTCCATGTTCTAGAACTCTTTGTAGGGGAAGCTGGTCTTGAACTCACAGAGCACCACTTGTCTCTGCTTCTCATGTCTGGTTGTTGTTTCATCTTTATGTACTTTTTTCTTAAAAGATAATATGTCACATAGAAAAACTTAAATACTAATTTCTATGACTATAATTTTAATTTTTCATATTTCATATTGTATAGTTGAAACCAGGGAATTATATTTTTGTGTATAAAATGGAATTTTACCAATTTCAACAGGGATAGAATTTGCTTTTGTTAATAAATACTTTATTACTTAGACTAATTTAATAATTCATTTTTCTAATGTTGGGCATTTACAGTGGTAATTTACTGCTATATGTAAATAGTGCCTCAGTTAATACTTTATATGGTATCTTGTTTTGTCTAAAATTGCTACCTAGAAAAAAGTGCCTTAGTAGCACAAAAAATACTTGCCTTTATAAGCAAGTACCTTTAAGTCATAGCTTCACCTTTGGTGTGGGGGGGGTGTTGATGGGGTAGGAAGAAATGGCCCTGGCTTTTGTACTACCTGATCTTGAGTAGATCACTTCTTTTTAAAATTCAATTTCTCATCTATAAAATTAATATGTTAGGAGCTGGAGAAAAGGCTGAGCTGTTATAAGAGAGTGTGCTGCTCGTCCAGAGGACCCACGGTTAGTTCCATGAACCCACATCGAGTGACTCACAGTCAGCTCCAGGGGATTAATGCCTCTTCAAGGAACCTGCACACACACAGCTTGCAAACACACACCTAAAGACAAATCTTTTACTAAATTGTGTGTGGTTTTAGCTGGTTCTTCATGTCTGTTAACTGATACCCACAGTTCTGTACTAAGGCATCAAAGACTTAGCCTACTTGCCCTGGATGTAGACTGTGGTTCTCTGGTTCTCTTCTCTCCAAAAAAGCTTGTCTGACACTTTCTAACTTCCTCAGACTCACTGTTCAATAGAATGAGTGCTTTCTCAAGGAAGAGAATCTTTTTTAACCCAGTCATGAGACAGAGGGAACTCTGCAATATTCACCTGCTGTAGACAAAGATCTTGGTAGAAGAATCTTGCTTAGTAGGAAGACATATGGATTTCACATACTGAGTATCTCAGGCCTTTCTCTGGCTCCCAAGCTCCCAGAGATGTAACTGTGAACACAGTGAAGAATTCACAGTTCTTGCCTCTACAGCACTTACCCCTCGGGTTCCAGTGAGTTCAGCACCTCCTGTTTTTACCTATTGTAGGCAGCAGACACACAGGAATTTGGTGCCAAACTGCACAAAATATTTTATGATATCACCCAACACCAATGTCTGAACCACTGCTCCTGTGGCACAGATCAGGTAAGTATAATTATAATACTCAGTATTTTCATGAAAATCTCCCATTTTGATGTGGATGAGTACAAATGCTTCAGATCTATAGTTGGCCCTTCAGCAGGGATGCTTATGTCTAAAGAAACATCACAGAACCGAGTGCCTTGTAGAAGCCAAGACTACAAGACACTGAGTTCCATCCCTGCCACTGAGTTGTTGCTGAATCATTAAGAGACTTGATTTAACATTTCTGAGTTCTGGGTTCTATGTCAGTAAAATAATAATAATGCATCTGTAAAATTACTGATGCAAAGTTTTGTCTTATAACGATCTCCCTTTAGTAGTTTGGCTTCAGGGTGCTGGAGGTCTAGAGCTGTCCACTGAAGTTTCTACTTTCAAGGAGGAGAGATAACTTAGCACCTTTGGTGGCAGTGTCCTAAGACAGGAGACCTAGCTAGAAAATGCTGTGTACCTTCAGACCCCAGGTGTAGCTGACAGTAAACTGTCTAACGGAAGCCCACCTCTCCGGCCCCCCCTCCCTCCCTTCCCTTTTGACTTTTCACAACAGTTCCCTCTGCGTAGCCAATGCTGTCCTGGAACTCCCTCTGTAGGTCAGGCTAGACATGAACTGAACATCTGCCTGCCTCTGTCTTCTGAGTCCTGGGATTAAAGGCATGAGCTACCATGCCTTGCTCTGGTTCTTTTGACTTTTTAAAAAACTAAAGCATGAGTCTAATAATAAGCAAATGAGACTAAAGATTAAATCATTACACCATGGCTTCTAAGAGGGAGAGTGGGAGGGAGGGAGGGAGGGAGGGAAGGAGGGAGGGAGGGAGGGAGAGAGAGAGAGAGAGGGAGGGAGAGAGGGAGGGATAGATATCAAGGTGGGACTTAACATTAGGCAATAAATAGAATAATCATTTATGAGAAATGGAAAACAAAAAAACATATTTTCTTAAGAACAGAGTCTTACTCTGTAGTCTTAGCTGGCCTGGAATTCTCTATGTAGACCAGGCTGGGTTTTGATTCATAGAGATCTTTGTCTGACTGTGCTTCCTGAGTGCTGGGATTAAAGGTGTGTACCATCAAACCTATTTTTAAGATTTATTTATTTCATTTGTATGAGAATACTATAGCTGTCCTCAGACACACCAGAAGAGGGCATCAGATCCTATTACAGATGGTTGTGAGCTACCATGTGGCCACTGGGAATTGAACTCAGGACCTCTGGAAGAGCAGTCAGTGCTCTTAACCACTAAGCCATCACTCCAGCCCTGAAAACTTTTTTTTTCATCAAACAAAATGATGATTACTCCAACATACTGTCTACAGAAAGTATAGAGGTCATCAAACAAGGAGAGGGAATCCAGGCAAGGCTTAGAGGTCTGCCTAATGTAAACAATGGGGCTGGAACCCAGGGGAACTACTTTAGTCCATTTGGCAATGCTATGGCGAAATGTGTGAGAATGGGTGCCTCATCTGACTCAGAACTCTGGTGGTTAGAGAATCTGGGCAGCATGTGCTGGCATCTACTGAAAAAAGAAGCAAGGGAGTGGGGAGAGGTGAGGTTCTTAGCTCCTGTGAGAGTCAAGTGCATTCTACACCAGCAATAGTGAAATACAGATGACATGGATTATAACCATAATATATTTATTATTTTTAAGATTTATTTTTATCCTCTGTATTATTATTTAGCCTGAATATATGTATATACACTACATGCATTCTGTGCCCACAGAGGCTAAAAGACAGCTTCAGATCCCCTGAAACTGGAGTTACAGATAGTTGTGACCCTCCATGTGGATCCTAGGAATCAAATCTGGATCCTCTACAGAAACAACAATAGCTTTCTTTTAACCACTACGCTTTCTCTCCAACTCCTTAGAGATGATATATTTAAACTATGCCATACAAATTATTCTATTAAAGGTATTTGGTCTTAGTAACCCAATTACCAAATAAAAGAAAGATGAGCTGGGCCTAGGGTTGGTGCCTGTCTACACTCCAAGCTATGTGGGAAGCTGAGAGAGGAAAAACTCAGGTTCAAGACCTGATTGACCTATATAGTGATACTTGTCTCAAAACAAGGAAAAGGGAGAGGCTGAGGCTGTACCTCAGTAATGGAGTGCTTGTCCAGCCTATGCAAGGCCAGTCCTAAAGACAGGAGGAGACAGGACCTAGATAAAGAGGGAAGAACCTGGGTTGGATTCCCAGCACCCACATGGTGGCTCACAACTCCCTGTCACTCTGGTCCCAAGGGACCTGACACCATCCTTTGGCCTCCATAAGCACTGCACATACGTGATGATGCACAACATGTATTATTATAAAATAAATTATAAAAATGAAATTGGAGCCGGGCGGTGGTGGCGCACACCTTTAATCCCAGCACTTGGGAGGCAGAGGCAGGAGGATTTCTGAGTTCGAGGCCAGCCTGATCTACAGAGTGAGTTCCAGGACAGCCAGGGCTACACAGAGAAACCCTGTCTCGAAAAAAAAAATGAAATTGGATAAAGGATCAAGAAGTTACTATATAGTCTGGAAGAATCCTACTTTAACTGAGATCATCTCTAGCCTCAGGTTCTGGAATAGAATCTCATTTCAGTGTGAAAACAAAAAAAAAAGAAAAGAAAAGAAAAGACAAACTAAGAGGTGGCTCAGGGGATAAGTGCTTACTGTGCAGGCATTAAGACCTGAATTCTGGTTTTTGTCTGGCTGTTTGTTCATTTTCAGGACAGTTTGTCTGTGTAGCCCTGGCTGTCCTGGAACTTGCTGGTAGACCAGGCTTGTGTCAAACTCAAGAGATCCACCTGCCTCTGTCTCTGCCTCCTAAGTGCTGCGATTAAAGGCATGTGCCACCACCAGCACTACCCAACAGGCTCTGAATTCTGAGTCCCATCACTCACATAAAAATGGATACAGCTGTGTGTCTGTAACCTCACTACTGGGGCGGACACAGCAGATGCCCCGGGGACTTCCTGGTCAGGTATTCTAACTGAACTGGCAAACTTCAAGTTCAGTGAGAGATCCTGTCCCAAAAAATAAGGTGGAGTGTGATAGAGGAAAAGACCTGTTGGTCTACACACACACACACACACACACACACACACACACACACACGCACACACATCGAACTTATGCACATGCATGGGCATGCACTCACAGGAAAATATGCACCATATTAATACAAACTAGAGTTAGACTGGTGATATCAGCATCGGACAAGTAGATTTTAGGGTGGAAAATACTATGTGGAATAAATGGGTCATTTCAGGGCCAGAAAGATGGCTCAAGGGTAAAAGTTCTTTCTGAGGAAGTCTGGAGACCAGAGTTTGATTCCCAGAGCCCATGTAAAAGGCCATATATGGTAGTGTACATCTTTAATCTCAGCACTTCTATGGGAAGATGGGAGGGAAATGCAGAAGAATCGGTGGAAGCTTGTGTGTCAGCCAGCCTGGAGTAGTACACAGCACAGCAGAAAGAGCAAAGGAGACCCTGTGTGTGGACAGAGAGAGCTGACCCTGAAGGTTAGTCCTCTATCCTCCAGCATGCGTGTGCTCACACTCACAGATCATACACACATTCATAAATAATAATAAAAATAGAGAGGGTCATTTCATACTAATGGCATCAGTTGCCCATGGGACTTCTATGGATGCTCCTCAACTTATAATTGAATTGCATTGCAGTGACCCATTATAAGTTAAAATTATAACTAAAATCCCAATTAATACACCCAGGTAACTGAATATCATAGCCCAACCTAGCTTAAATGTGTTCAGACACAGCAGCTTCTACCTTGGAAAATCTATGTAAACACAAAGCCAATTTTACACAACAGTTCATGGGCTATACTGAATGCTATTCTGAAAATGGGGGCTGGGAGAAGCTAGGCAGTAGTGGCACACACCTTTAATCCTAGAGGAGGCAGGCAGATCTCTGAGTTTGAAGCCAGCCTGGTCTACAAAGCAAGTTTCAGGATAGCCATGGCTACACAGAGAAACCTTGTGTAGAAAAATAAAACAAAAAAGGAGAAGGGAACCCATAGAAATCATTTGAATGTGCTTCCCACTATTGTGGAACCAAGAATCTATGCAAATCCATCATAACCCAGGGACCACCCAGAGTCCTAAACATGCACAGACCTTCTAAGAAGGCTTTAAAATACAGGAAACAAAATGAAACTCTTAAGTACAAGGAGTTAAATACAAGTTATGCCTGGAAATTTCAGCATACTTCTTCCAATAACCGACAGGATGGCTAGACAGGAAATCAGTAAGTCTTTGTAAGTTTTTAACAGTGCTATCAATCAATTTGAGCTAATTGACATTCATAAAAACACTTTGTCCAGCCATGTAAAAATACAGTCCCTTTCATACACACGTGAGCCATTCAGTAGAATAGAGCACATTCCAGCCATTAGATATTTCTAGATCAGAAAAGTGCACATTCCAGCCTTTAGATATCTTTGTATCAGAATAGACTACGCCCCAGACACTAGATATCTCTCAATGTAAACGTATTTAAAAACATACAAATGTATGTTTCAAATGTTTATTACATTTCCTTGTGTGGAGGTCAGGGGACAACTTGCAGAAACTGTTCCTCATTCCTCCATTATGACCCAGGCTTAAACTTGGGTAGTGAGGACTGTCAAATGCCTTCACTCAGTGAGTCCGCTTGCTCTGAAGTACATGGTGTGTTTGTTGACGTTTACCTGTGACACTTGCTATAGTCATATGAAGAAATAAGAGAGACAACTGGCAGGAATCGGTCCTCTCCTACCAAGATACAGAACTAAGGCTATCAGGCTTGGTGACAAACACTGTACCCACTGAGCCATATCACCAGCCTGTAAAGTATCTTTTGACCACATTAGAATTACTCAAACAAAACTAATAACAGAAAAATA
The DNA here is from genome assembly GCF_004785775.1 of Grammomys surdaster. NCBI lineage: Eukaryota > Metazoa > Chordata > Mammalia > Rodentia > Muridae > Grammomys > Grammomys surdaster. Next base: position 3,285,601 of record NW_021604650.1, read on the forward strand.
TCTGAACGATTCTATAGTAGTTGGAAAATAAATGATAAATGAGACAAAACATGAAGTTAAAAGTTAGAAGTAATTTAATGAAATGAAAATGCATATGACCAAAATGTATGGACTGTAGCTAATGTTGTGTTGCCAAGAGGGAAAGGACACTCTCAGCACAGCAGCCATGCCTTCCAAAGCTCATACAGACAGAGAAGAGTAAGCTGCACGACAGAGGAGATGAAATAAGGAGCCAAGTGGGAGTGATAGGAAATAAATAAAGACAAACCATGGCAACTCAAAGGTGTAGGACACTGATCATAGTAATAAAGGTGTAACCAGGTAAACCAGAGTAAGGGGAGAGGGTCTCCTGTGTGGTGCACAACTGTAATCCTAGCACTCAGGAGGGTGAGGCAGAAGCATGAAGAGTCTGAAGCAGCCTGGGCTACACAGTGAATTCAAGACCAGAAGGGACTTTATAGCAAGAATGCCTTGTCTCAAGTTCTGTTTGTTTGTTTGTTTGTTTGTTTTGTTTTAACTATAAGATACCATCTGTGAGTTTGAGGTCAGCCTGGTCTACAGAGTGAGTTCCAAGATACACAGGATCTTGAAAAAACAAAACCAATATATACGTGTGTGTGTGTGTGTGTGTGTGTGTGTGTGTGTGTGTGTATGTATGTATGTATGTATCAGAAATTTAAAACGTGACATCTGATGTTTTTTAATTACTCATGAGAAAGTCGTATTTGGCAGTACATTTCATAAATGATGAAGTGGGCATTTACTAACGTGAATACCCCTGTGACACAGGATGACCCTGTACCTATGGGAGAAACCGGATTTCTAGTTTAAAAGTACAGGCCATTTGTAAAAGTTCTTTATAGAACCCTTAAGATTCAGTAAATGAACACACACTTAGCAAAAGTGCTTATACAGAACCCAGAACCACAAGTAAATACATACACTCATTAATCATGGTATGAAATTTCAAATAAGAACCACAGGTTTGGGGAATAAAAAGACCAGTGGGCATGGTGGCACACGTGCCTCTGGCAGCTGAGATAGGAAGATCGTTTAGCCCAGGCCTAACCTGGGCTACACGATGAAACCCTATCTCAAAAAGGAGGTGGGGTAAATAAGAAGTTCTTTGGAAGACAACTTGACAGGTTTTTTGGGGAATTACATATATGCCTATCTGGCCTAGCTACCCCACTGTGTCACACAGAAACCAGTGCATCCGTGCACATAGTCTCTTTGCTCTGTATTTGTTGGAACTCCAATCTTGTAATAAGAGGTTTGTGGATAAGTAGCTTGATGATCTATATGGTATTGTTCAATCAAAGGGAGTGAGCTATTGACTCACATGAGACCTCTTGGAGCTGGAGTCACAGGTGGCTGTGAGACCCTGGAGACCAAACTCCTGCCTTCTCCAAGAGCTGCATGTGCTCTAACCGCTGTGCTGACTCTCCAGCCCTCAAACTGTACCTCACTGCTCAGTCCCTACTTCTAATACTTTCAGAAAGACCAGGGCCTACAGGACGGCGTGTGCATTTGTTCTCCACTTTGTACCTCTTCCTACCTAACTGGAGGGGTGCTGGTGCTCAGCCAGGACAGCCCACAAGGCAGAGCCTGTCAATGCTCCCTCACAACTTCTGTCATACCCGTGTACAGCCATCACTGTGAAACCTCATTGGTTTTCACCCAGTTGGAGAGCTGATGGCCACACCTCAAGCAAGTAAAACTTATAAACACTGCATTAGTTTCCTCAAGATGCTGTAAGACATTACCAGGCACTTAGTGACTGAAAAATATCATTTAGTCTGTCATAGCTCTGGAGGCCAGAAGTTCGAAACCAAGGCATGAGCAGGCCTGTGTTTCCTTTAGGGAGAGAATCCATCCTGTCTCTATGGTTTCCTAGTTTGTGGCTTACATAACTCTAGTTTCTATCCTAGCCTTCCCTACCCAACTGTTTCTCAGATTTAGGAGGGCCCACCCTGCGTCCCGCATGCAGTATGGTTCTATCTCTGAATCCCTAATTATACCTGCAAAGAGACCCCTTTTCCACATAATCCCACATTCACAGGCTCTTGGTGTGAGGATGTGGATAAACTGGAAGGGGTACAGTCCAGTTCACTTCAACCAGGAACACCTGCTGTGAGGGCACAGCACCAAGCCATCATTAGAATCCAGGAATATCCCCTCAGGTTCTAGGGTGCTTCTGCTTCTGGAGATCTTCTGCTTGGACCTCTCTGACATCCCAGTGAGGTGTGAATCGACCTGACCTCTTCACCATTTGACTCTAGTGGTAGCTCATAGCCTCAGAGTCATCCACAGCCCACTTAACTTGGCAGATGGCTAGTGAGCTCAAGGATGTTGAAAGAAAGGAGTATTTACAGAATACCTAATCTGTATTTCTATTTCAGTCTCAACAAAGATGTTCTGAATTAGGTCATTATCTTCCATCTTATAAATGAGGCAGCTGTGAACCTTAAACCTTGCTGGTTACGTGGCTGGTAACTGGCAGGGCTTCAAAGCCTGATCACATTGTGCCCCTGTAGGACTGAGTGGCAGGCCCAGGGAATGAGTGTGCATAGATCCACTGTCATTATTCCTTCCCTTTATTAGCTGTCACGTTGTGTTAACTTATTGGTGGTACAATAGTGGCACCTAGTGGCTTCAGCTACAAACTACATGATCAAGGCGATAGGTCAAATTCTTTTTCCCTTTGTTTCCATAGTAACTAGCCAATTCACCGGATATAGAACTAACCCAGCTATAGTTTATGGAGAAATGGGAAGTTCTCTAAGCAAAGGTCTGGTTTCCTAGGGCGCAGATGAGAACTGAATGCTCCACAGTGTTAAGTCCAAGGAGTTGTATCCTGAGGACTGGGCTTCTCTCTGGGTGCCCAGGTACTGACAGATGTGCAAGGCTCACAGTGCCACCCATCTCAAGTGGGTCACCTCTCTGTAAGACCAGTAAAAGGGAAAAGATGTATCTGTTACACAGATTTCCCAGGCCAGAATGAACTGAAACTGCGTTGTGTTCCTCAGAATGTAATTACTTAGAAGTTGGAACTTGTATTAATAAGCAGTGTAGCTCAGGTCTGGTGGTGCACTTAAAGGGGTGTGCATCTGAGGATTTGGGTATCTTGGGAGAGACTGTGGGATTCCCTAGAAATGATGATAACTGTAACTGCAGAGCTTCTGTAACATAAAAATTTCTTATGAAGATGCCAGGTAGCTCTCACATTCAATCCCAGCACCTGAAAGACAGCAGCCAACCTGGCCTACATAGTGAGTTCCAGGACAGCCAGAGCTATAGTGAAACTGTCTTAAAGGGAAAAAAAGAATGTATTGTACTGTGGTGTAATTCTTATGTAAGACTTCCATTTGAAAGTGTCAATTCAATGCTTTTAAGGATAGTCCTTGTGCTGTGTGCTCCTCCCACCAAACTCCAGACAGAGGTCTCCATCACACTGAAAACAAGCACTGTGCCTGCTGAACTGCACATAACCCAGCTTCCCTCCCCCAAAGCCCCGCCCACCTTCTATTGTTTTACTTTCCTCTTGGTGTTCTTTGAAGTAGACATTACAGGTATGTGAGGGGTGAGGGGATTATTGCTTGAGACAGGGTCTCACTGTGTATCTGAGAATGGCCTTTCATGCACTTTTTGAGCAGTGCAAGCACTCATTTTTCATCTTTTTAAAAGATGTATTTTTAACTATGTGTGCATGTATATAGAGGAACAGATGATTAGACATTAAAGGTCAGCTCTGGGATATATGAGACCCTGTCTCAAAGAATTTTATTTGTTTTAAAATAGGACATGGCCAGACATTGGGGTCTATGCCTTTAATCCTAGCACTCATGAGGCAAAGGCAGGAGGATCTCCCAAGTTCAAGCCCAGCTTGGTCTCTACACTACATATTGAGTTCCAGACAGCCAGGACTAAATAAAAAGCGACTGGAGAAATGGCTGTGTAAGAGGGGCCGTGCTGCTGTTGGCTTGGTTTGGTCGCCAGGAGTCACGTCAGGCAGCTTCTAAAAGTGTAACTTCAGTTACAGAGGGCCCGACCACCTCCCCTGTAGACACGTGATTCACAGAGGGACTCACAGATATACATAATAAATCTTGAGTGGAAAGATGACATAAACACATAAAAGGATGAATGGTGCCATCCTTCAGAGCCTGAGGTTCAGGGAAGCACAGATGGATATGCTGGGAATGGCTACAGTGTGAGTTGCACAACGGTCCACAGAAGGGGATGCTTTGAAAGTTGGAGGCCGAGTAGAGACCGGTGAGTTAGGAGCATGAGGGAGTTCCAGGTGAAGAACATCCCTATAAACCAAACCACATGTCTCACTAAGGCTCACTCAGACTTCTACAAAATTTACTTGACTTTCTAATTGTTAAAGCACCTGACTACAGAGAAAAATATTTCAGCACAGAACACTGAAGACCAGCACAAGAATATTTGTCCGGAGTTCCCTGCAGGTAAGTCTTTAGCTTTGGGGGTAAGCTCTGGACTGAAACCAGAGAAATAAAATTCATGGCATGGAGCGGTCCAACTATCCCATTCCACTTTAGCCACGCTGCTGCCACCTGGGATTTAGTTGCCTTCCTCAGGGATTGAGGGGCTTGGAGTAGCAGCAGCATGCATTCCTACTTTAAAGCTACTCGATAAGACGAGAAATCTGTGTTGTACTTAGTATGTACACATTAGCTTTTCCAGAGAAAAGTGCATTCATTGACTGATATCCCCAGAGACTTGCTCAGGAGGTACCTGCCAAGGCAGGACTCTGTAAATTTGCACCTGAGGGGTTGGGGGCGTAGCTCAGTGACAGAGTGCTTGCTTGCTTGTCAATACCGAGTTTGATCCTCCTTCTTGTTTGTTCTTAGGAAAGTGGATCTATTACAGATAAGCTAATGGTGATTCCCAGCCTTCTTGATACCACCACCCTTTGGTTCCTCACGTTGTCGTGATCCCCAACTATAAAATTATCTTCATTGCTACCTAACTGTAATTTTGCCACTGTTATGAACCATAATATAATTACCTGGTATGCAACGTTGAGAACCGCTGAGCTAAAGCATGTTCATGAGTGTCTAATCCCAGCACTTGGGTGGTAGAAGCAGGATGATCACTCTAAGGCTGGCCTGGGTTTCATGAGAGTCTGTCTAAACATCAACAACAAAAGCTGCCTCTGTAGCAACTGCCTAGAATAATACCAGAGAGAGACTGAAATGCTTATTGCCCGAAGCAAAGCTTGGTTTCAGAGAGGAGCATGGAATACATATCACCCACTCTGTGGGTAAAGTTAGATGTACCCTATCATGGGGGCGTGGTGGTGGGGGCGCTACGGAAGGTCAGGCACTGAAAGGTTTTCATCTGGAAAGATGGAGCGGGAGAGTTAATTTAGAACTATGCCTCTGCCCCATCAGTCTCTGTAGCATTGGCACAAATCTTCAGGAAAGAGATGAAATTGGCTTGTTTTCTCCTAGAATCCAGAGGGCAAGCAGAAAACAAGAGGCTCAAGAGGAGCAGCCCCAACCAGGACAGGGAAGAATCGGGAGCTCTGGGCCCAGCCAAGGACCCGGGCCCGCCAGAATCCGCCACGCGCGACCGCGAGCCCACCGAGGCCTCCCTCACTGCTGGAGGGTCGCAGACCCAAGCGGCCCACCATAGGGTCCAGGCGGCAGACGCAGCGAGCCCTCCCGGCGGCCTGGAGGTACCGCAGCGAGCACAGGGCGGGCGCGGGCCTAAGCTACCGCCGCCGGGTCCTCACCACCGCCTCCTCCCGCAGGACTTGTGGCTACAGGAGGTCTCCAATCTGTCCGAGTGGCTGAGTCCGGGACACAGGTCCTAAGCGTCCGCTACTGAGACTCCCAGCAAGCCAAGGAAGCCCGGGACACGTGTGTCATGCCTTCCATATTTCAATAAAGCGGCTCCGAGCACACCGTGTCAAGTACAGTGGAAGGGGAGGAGCGCCCGGGGGACCCGGCAACTCGCGCCGCCGCCTGACGTCACCGGCGCCGTCGCGTCACTGCGGCGCGCCACGGGTCCGGGCGTGATGGCGGCGCTGGGCGGGGACGGGCTGCGTTTACTGTCGGTATCGCGGCCAGAGCGGCAGCCCGAGTCAGCCGCGCTGAGCGGCCCGGGCCCAGAGCTGTGCTGCTGGGTGTCTGTGTTCTCCTGCTTCAGCCTCGCCTGCTCCTACGTGGGCAGCCTCTACGTGTGGAAGAGCGAGCTGCCCAGGTACCGGGGGATGCGCGCGCGGCCCGAGTCCGCGCCCTCGCGAGGCGGGGCTGCGGGCGGAGCTTGGGCCGGACGGGGGTGGGGCCGTGTTGGCAAGTAGTTGCTGCAGGCCCCCAGAACTTACTGTCCCTTTTCCTAGGGACCACCCCGCTGTTATCAAGCGGCGTTTCACCAGTGTCCTGGTAGTCTCCAGCTTGTCCCCTCTTTGCGTGCTGCTCTGGAGGGAACTCACTGGCATCCAGGTGCGAAGGAGGCGGGACACAGGGCAACTAGGGAAAGAAACCAGATTTTTGTGGGAGGGAACATCACTGATGCCCCCTTTCCTGTGGCTCAGCCAGGCACATCACTGCTTACCTTGATGGGCTTCAGGCTGGAGGGCATTTTCCCAGCAGCTCTGCTGCCCCTGCTGCTAACTATGGTGAGTCCTGCTTTATTTTTCCTACTCTGTTATCACTAGTGTAATGACATGTCTTTCTTGTGTCCAGCTTTTGGCAGATGGCAGACAAGAATTACGATGTGGCCCTTGAGCCCCTGGTGTGCATGGCTGGGAAATCCTAGAACTCAGGAAACCTGAGGTCTCATGAGGCTGACCAAGGGCACAGGAGTGGGCAAGGTCATTGGATTGTGGTAAAAGGCTTTCACTTGATCTGTTTTTCTCCCCCCAGATCCTTTTCCTGGGTCCACTGATGCAGCTCTCTATGGATTGCCCGTGTGACCTGACAGATGGGCTGAAGGTTGTCCTGGGTGAGTCTTCAAGACTGAGGAAAAGGTAGGCACAGGCAGTCCAGAACACTGGGGAAAGGAGTCAGTGAGATGGTGTGATCTGGACTGGAGAGGTGAGATGTCACCTCTCAGGGTGTATTTCCTCACCAGTAAAATGGATTATATAGCTGCGTAACCTATAAGTTTATGATACTCAAGGAGACCTTTCTGGACCCAAAACAGTACTTGATATGGGCCAGACAGCATCTTCCCCTGCTTTTCCATCTTTTAGCTTCCCCAAAGGTTGGTCTTGGTTAAATTTGGGTACCTCTGAAATTTACTATGACTCCCTCATCTACTGCTGCCTTTCCTTACTGCTGTCAGTCATCTCAAGACACTGTAATTCTGTCTGATAAGGCTGTTCCCTTCCCCATTCTGATTCTTAGGATTTCCTAAATTGAGTTTGGCCAGAGTAAATCTGTGGGAGAGGGCCCCAGAGGTCTCTAGTAACTAGGCACTCATTGCATATCCTGAATATTTACTCTAGCCCCTCGTTCTTGGGCCCGCTGCCTCACAGACATGCGCTGGCTACGAAACCAAGTTATTGCACCCTTGACAGAGGAGCTGGTGTTCCGGGCTTGTATGCTGCCCATGCTAGCACCATGCACAGGTCTGGGCCCTGCTGTGTTCACCTGCCCACTCTTTTTTGGAGTCGGTGAGTCTAACCTGTCCAGCAGTGTTCCCAGAATGAGGGCTAAAAATGGGGCTTTGGGTGAGGGGGAGCTAGGTAGAAAGCCAGAGGAATAAGACGTGGTCTTCACCTTCCTCCCAGCCCATTTCCACCACATTATTGAGCAGCTGCGCTTCCGTCAAAGCAGTGTGGGAAGTATCTTCCTGTCTGCAGGTGAGGCCTGGAGAGCTGCCCAGGGGCAGTCAAGTCAAGGGTTGGGGTGTTATATCCCTCACAGACACTCTACAGAAAGGGTTGGAAACAGAGAGCTATAAGTATTGGATGGGGCCCACTGATTATGGAAGGTGGGGTACAGAGAACAGGCACAGATAATGGGCAGGCAGCCACTGCCATGGGGAAAGGGTGGTCTCTGGCTGTGGGATGTGCAGTACTGGGGTAGGGTGGGCATGCAGGTGTGGTCACTCGCAGCCTCCATCTCCAGCGTTCCAGTTCTCCTACACCGCTGTCTTCGGTGCTTATACGGCTTTCCTCTTCATCCGCACAGGTTGGTCCTCGGCCTTTTGTGGGTCTCCAGGGGCCCACAGATGTGGGTGGGAGAAGGGGGATACTGTGGATGCAACTGTTTCTTCTACCACAGTCCTAGAGATAGGCTAAGCAGGGCCCTCAGCTTTTTAAGATCTGAGAGGTGGAAGCAGAGGTTGTAGCATGGGGGCAGATGAGTGTGTGGGGTAGGGGTCACTGAGGTCCTGTTTGTGAGGCAAGGGTCACTAGCTCCATAAGGGCCCGAGGTGGGGGGCTGCTTCACATGTGCACCATCTCCTCTCTCCAGGACACCTGATAGGGCCGGTTCTCTGCCACTCCTTCTGCAACTACATGGGCTTCCCTGCTGTGTGTGCAGCCCTGGAGCATCCACAGAAGTGGCCACTGCTGGCAGGCTATGCCCTTGGTGTGGGACTCTTCCTGCTTCTGCTTCAACCCCTGACAGACCCCCAGCTCTACGGCAGCCTTCCTCTTTGTATGCTTCTGGAACGAACGGGGGCCTCAGAGACCCTACTGTGCTCCTGACCATCACTCTTGTGTGCACTCCAGTGAACTCTGATGGGCTCTCCAGCGCCTCCTCATCAAGGAATACTGCAAGGGAGGGGCTGGCTGGGGTCCCCGAGATCTCAGGAATTTTTGTAGGGGATTAAAGCCAGAGCTAGTTAAATCCCAGGGACCAAGAGAAAGGAGCAGATATCCAAAGGGTGCAGCCCCTCTCCAAGGGGGGATGAGCAGCAACTGGAAGTGAGGGGACAAAGGCAAATCCTAGGAGCTGTGCACTCCCTTTGGACTGATGCTTCTCTAGCTCCTTTGCGTCCCCCCTTCTCCCTTGAAAAGCTGCTCGGGTGGGTTTATTTATAAAACCCCTCCTCCCAACTTCCCAGGGTTTTCTCATTGTCTTTTTGCATCAAGACTTTGTATTGGGATATTAAAGAGATTTAACTTGGGTAACATGGTCTTGGAACTTTGGGGCTCTGTGTACTTGGATGTTGGTAAGGACCCAAGGCCACACTTGGGACTATGTATATTGTCCTGGCTACCTGGGCAGGTAAGCCTGGCAAGCAGGTCCCAACAGTAGAGGATAGGAAGGAGCCCTCAGTTGCTAAGGCTGTGGCTTACTTTCCTGAGCTCTGGTGGTAAGTTAGCAGGGGCCAAGTGGAAGCTCATCTCTGTGGGGCCTGCACCTCGGCTGACAAGGTTAAGGAATACCCACAGCAATGGAGCTTCCAGCCTATGTCCTGTGAGCTGGTGGAGGGTGGGTGAGCCTCATTCTATACAAGGATGTGGGTCCAGGGCCCAAGAGGAAGCTTCTCAGGAGTAGAGGCTTTTGGTTCTCTATAAACTGCTACCCCTCTGCTTTACCCAGTTCCTGGAGGAACCGAGGGCAAAGGTCACAGCCCTGAAAGTGGCAAACACTCTGTCAAGTACCTGCACTCTTATTATCTGCTCACCACGCTTCTAGAATGGTTTGTTTTCTTTGCTTTTTTAAAATTTGTGACTATCCTTTTACGTCTCCTACATTTTAGGTTGTTCTGAAACCCACTCCCTGAAGCTGGTGACTGAGAAAATGAACAGGTGGTCATTTACTAGTAACACTCCCCAAGGTTAGTTATAGCCACACTCAGGAAGGTATAATAGGAAGTATAACATACACCTGCCTCCCAACGAGTTCTTGTTTCCTCTAGCCTGTGTAGAAGCTGGTGGCTGGGAGGTGAGGGGGTTGGTAGGCAGTGGCCTGCTATAAGTACCCTGAGAACTCTAGGCAGACAGGCTTGTGGGGACAACTTTACTGAGGTCTAGGAAGTTTAAAGAAAAAAAGCACATCTGACCTAGATCCCACGGGAGTTTGAGAGAAACACACCCACACCACCCCTAGCCTGGGACAGCACTAGGGTGGGGTCGATTGTACATGACCTAGTGTGGAGGGCAAGGGAAGGCCACGTTTATTGAGCAAATTTCCCAGGACCTGTGAATTAGGTCTTCCCTCTACCCCCAGAGGTAGAACCCCTAAACCACCTCCCCCAGGTACAAGGCCACCTACTGTACACCGGTAGTCTCCCACGAGGAGCAGACCCTTATTTGGCAAGAGATGAATATGTGAGCAACTGCCTGCCAGTAAGAAAAGGACAAATAGCTGAAGGGAATGGGCGGGCCACTGCAGGTAGTGTGTGTGCTGTCCCATGGGACAGGACCTCAAGGGCCTGGCCTTCCTACTCTCAGGTACTTGCTGGCCTGGGCCTGCCCTGGCTGCACAGCTTCTGTTGAGAGGCTTGGGATAGGGTTGGCCAGGCTGCCAGGCTGGAGTAACATCACTCAATCTCTAGGATGAGGTCGTCGCCTTCCAGAGTCATGTCCTTGGTCACATGAACCTTTCGGATAGTGCCCTCCATGGGCGAAGTCACCACAGTCTCCATCTTCATGGCGCTGAGCACACAGAGAGGCTGGCCCTTAGCCACCTTGGCCCCTGCTGCCACCTTGATGTCTATGACCTTCCCAGGCATAGGGGCCCCAATTTGGCCCTTCACATCTTTCAAAGCCTTGGGATGGAAGTGCATCTCCTGCAGACAGGACAGAGATGACATAAGACAACAGATCAGGCCCATCCTTACCACCCGACTGCTCTGGTGGCACTGTACCTTCATGGCCTGAGTGTCTTTAACCAGAATGGATCGAAGCTGCCCATTGAGTTCAAAGAACACCTGCCTCTGGCCAGCACGGTTCAGGTCGCTTACAGCCAAGGCTTTGATGTGCAAGGTCTTGCCCCGTTCTAGCTCAACCTAGAGAGAAGACAGGAGACAGCTGGGGAGGAAGTCATGACCGCAGGCCCTGGATCCCACTTCTCTCATGTGAAGAAAGCCCAGCCTCTGGTCACATAGGACCATTCCTACTCTAAGCTCACAAGCCTGTGAATAGCGTTTGGGGCTGTATGGCAGGGCTGCTGTAGGCCATGGGGCTGAATGTAGACAAACACAAGAACCACTGACCTCAAACTCCTCTGCAATTTTGGGTCCTTGAAGAAAGAGGCGAGTATTAAGGCTATCCAGGGGGCCAAAGGTAGCTGTGAAGTCTTTGAATTGAGCAAAGACATCAGGGTACATGGCTGCAGAGAGAACATCCTCTGGGGTCACCTCTTCCCCATGCCTATCAATCAGGTCCTTCTCCAGCTCCTTCAGGTTCAGGGGAGGGAGGGAGGCTCCAGGCCGCCCCTCTATTCTTGGCAGGTCCTTTAGCACCTGAGGAGCAAGCAGAGGGTCAGGCCAGCTTCTTGTACTCAGTCCCTGAGTCATCATGATGTACCTTTCCTACCTTAGAGCGAAAGGGCTCAGGGAAACCCCCATGGGGAATGCCAATGTAGCCCTGAAGGAACTCCACCACAGAGCGGGGGAATGACAGCTCTTCTGCCTGAGCTTCTGCCTCTGCCCGGCTCAATCCGTTCTGCACCATAAACTGGGCCAGGTCCCCCACAATCTTGGAGGATGGTGTTACCTGAAGAGAAAAGATGTCTGGTAATAAGGATGCTATGCCCAGAGGCAGGAGTATAGGGTGCAGGGCCGTTAGATATGGGGCCTTGCTCACCTTAATGAGGTCCCCCAGCATCTGGTTAGCCTCCACATAGGCCTTCTTGACTTCCTTGAACTTGGAGCCAAGCCCCATGCTGTGGGCCTGGAAGTGTAGGTTGGTGTACTGGCCTCCTGGGATCTCGTTCTCATACACATCTGAGTTGCCAGACTTCATGGTAGCTGTGCAATCAAAGGCTGCGTACAGCCCTCGAGCCCCTTCCCAGTACTCACTGTAGTCAAACACACGCTCCAGGGGGACCTCTGCGGGGAGGCTGGAGTCAGGGGAGCCTGGCAATGTGCCAGTACTCCCAGGGATACTTTCCAGAACTCAGATTTAGCCCAGATCTCAAACTTGGGTGGGAGGAGGCGGTGGCCAGGCCAGTGTGAGGCATCTGAATTCCAGGCTCTGCTGGGATTATTCATGACTTTGAAAGGGGCATGGCCATGGGTTGTTACTCTATCCTACCTGTGTCCAGAGGAGTCCCTTTGGTACAGGCCACCAGGGCCCCCATGCTGGGCTGTGAGGTCATCCCAGACATGGAGTCTACTGCCACATCCACAACATCAGCCCCAGCTTGTGCACAGGCCAACATGGCTGCCACACCTGCCCCTGATGTATCATGAGTATGGATATGCAGTGGTAGGTCGGGGAATCGGTCCCGGAGGGAGCTGACCAGCATGGTGCAGGCTGCAGGCTTCAGCAGGCCTGCCATGTCCTGAAACAGTGAAGAGAAGGAACTGTGTGGTAAGGAGGGACCTGAGGTGTTCCTGTATTGCAGCCATGGTGGGTATCGTGGGCGGGTCAGAGGAGTTGATGGGCAAAAGGTCCCCGCACCTTAATGCACAGGATGTGAGTGCCAGCTCGCACCAGTTCTTCAGCTAGGCCCATGTAGTACTCCAGTGAGTATTTAGTTCGGCTGGGGTCAGCCACATCACCCGTGTATGAGATGGCGGCCTCCACCACACCCCCAGCACTGCCTGCCGCTTCCATGCCCAGCAGCATGTTTGGCAAGTAGTTGAGGGAGTCGAAGATTCGGAAGACGTCCATACCGTTCTCTTTGGCCACCTCACAGAACCTGGCAGGTGAGAAATCGGTGAATTCTTCCTGACTCCCTGTACTTCCTTCTCTAGGTCCTGGCCCCTAGGGAATGAAGTCTGGCCTGGCAGGGGACTGGGTATTTCAAACTGTGAACAAGGCCTTTTCCAGGGCAGCCTGGGCCAAGTGACTGGCACTGGCAGAGCCATCCTGCCTGACTGAGCCTGGAGGTGGGAAGATTCTTAGCAAGGAATGGTAGCTCAGGAGAAGAACACTGAGCTGAGCCCTCAGGCCCAGTTCCAACCCCAGCTCCATGCTGTGATTCCTGGGACAAGTCTTCTTCCTTAGTGTTTGCTGCCACAAGATCCAGAAACCCTAACTGCTCTGCCTCTGAAATTCTGTTTGGTCCCCATAGGATATAGTAAAGGACTCTATGGAGCCCACTGCTGTGTGGTCCCAGCAGACCCAGGCTTACTTGAAGACCACATTGTCAGGGTAGTTGGTGTAGCCCACAGCATTGGCCCCCCTCAATAGCATCTGGAATGGGATGTTGGGGATAAGTTCCCGGAGCTCCTGGAGCCGCCGCCAGGGGCACTCATACAAGAAGCGCATGGCAACATCAAATGTGGCTCCTCCCCAGTTCTCCATGCTGAAGAGCTTGTTGAAGTTGTGGGCAACATAGGGCGCAATCTTTTTAAGATCATGTGTGCGCACTCTAGTGGCCAGTAGTGACTGGTGGGCATCCCGGAAGGTTGTGTCCATCAGCAGCAGCCCCTGGTGATTCCGCACAGCTCGGGCAAAGCCCTCTGGCCCCTCTCGCAGAAGGATGTCTCTGAAACCAGCTGGGGGTGGGCCTAGAGTAGACAAGAACACAAATGCCTGTCCTACAGGTAGCAACCTCCCGCTATCACTTTGAGTTGTTAAAAATGGATCTCAACCTACCTATGGGCACCACAGGGACAGCAGGGTCCACAGGGCTGGGACTGACCTTGACAGGGATTGGAGTGGTAGGGCCATTTACCATGACATGTCCTGGAGAGAAAGTGGGCACTGGGTCAGGACAGGCTGGTCGGAGGAAGAGTCAAGGGCAGCAATGTGAGTGGGACGTTCTGGGATGGGGACTTTCTCCGGGACACCTGGGCCTTTTGGGTCCAGGCAGTGGAAACCTATTAAGGGGCGTGAGGACAGAAAGGAGGACACAGGACCTTAACAAGGGCAGGGGTACACGGTGGGAGACAAGAAAAAGTTGGGAGGGAAGAGAAAGGCAGCGCAGGCAGACCGAGGTAATGTAGCAACTTCTGGGCCCGGTTCTGTGCAGGCCGAAGCTGGAACAGCTCAGGGTTCTCGTCGATGAACTGGGTGTCCACGGTGCCCGCTAGGAACTGCTGGTTGTTGAGCACATTCTGCAGGAAGGGGATGTTGGTCTGCAAGACAGAGGCAGGGGGTCACTATGCAGCTAAGGGAGGGAACAGAGATTACAGGCACTCCTCTGGAGCACTGCAGCTTCCCCATCTCACCAGCATCCTGGCAACCCCTGAAGTTACCAGGGGCTAGATGCTCATCCTCCATCTTTGCTCACCCCAGAACATATGCCAGTGCCATCCTCTCTTGATTGCGTCCACGGTAAGATCTAACACCTCCCATAGCCTAGAACCTAGCTCCTGTAGCAGCACACACACTACCCTCTAACCCCACCAGCCATGCTTCTTGAACTCATTTTCCTGAGACCACCTCCTGCTCATTCCATGGCATCCTCCCATCCTCTTGGTAGCAGCTCCCACCTAGACACTCTTCCCTGACCTCATTTTTTTCCTCTCCTACCCTTCCACTGCTCACATGCTACTCTCCTTAGGACACCCTGATCTGGACCTGCTACTCCTGTGACAGTCTCTCAAGTGGCACCATCTCCAGGATATCTGCACTCCCCGTGGAGCTCATCAAGCCCTGCGTCCTGCTCCCAGCCTATCTGGTAGATGGATACCTTGCCCTCTACCCTGCCTATCCATCTTTTCCTGTGTGACTGGGCATACTGGACCCCTGTCCCATTACAAACCTGGACTCTCTCTTCAGCTCACTCCACATTTTCCCCAAGCTGCCTCAACACAGTCACCCTTGCCCAACAGATTGGACAAGAGTGGAGCCTTGCCCACCAGCTTGTGACAGGGAGTCATTAATGATTACAAAGCAGGCCCAGCTATCGGTGCCTCGCAGCCTTGCATCTGTTTGTCTCCTGGAAACTTGCCCATGCGCCCTCCCCCAAAAGGGACCAAAGCATGTTAGACCATCTGAGGAACCCGGGGCTGCATAAGGGTGAGAAGGATCCTCAAAGCCCAACCACCACGTAGACTCCTTCCCTTTGCTACTACTGGACCTACCAACATTGCCTCTACTGGAAAGCTCCATAGTTAGTGGTAGAAACAGGGCCAGGACCCACCTGGCTCCCACAACAGAGTAACACATGGCAGAGACAAGAATACGTGTATATTTGGAGTGAATGGGAACTCTTTAGGGGAAGAAAAAGAAGTATCTGGCACCACCTCATATCACAGATGACTGGGCTAAAGATCTAAATTATTTTTGTAACATCTGGGGTGTCCCAGCAACAAGCCAAGCAGTGGCTTCCAGCTGCAAGGACTTAAGCCCCTCGAGCTGCAGGGTTTCCTTAGGTACTATTCCTGTGAATAGTACAGGCAATTAACAGTCCTAGATCTCCATGAGAAAACCGTTTCTGTAGTTAAGTAACTTGTTCAAGACTGTGCAGCTGTACCAGGCAGGACCTGAATCCAATCTCTTTCTCCCCCAGTTCCTGCCACCAACTCACTCCTTAGATTCAGGTATGGAGGGAAGGGAATAGGAAGAAGAGGTCCAGGTAGCCTGGGATGAGAAGATGCCCCGCAGGAGGTGATAACTTCCCATCCCAACTAAGTGAACCACTCCTGGGAGATGAACAAGATACCCAACTTGGTTCTGAGCCCACTTCACATTTTAGACCGTTCGGACCACACTCCCTAGGAGGAGGCCGCTCTAGAAGAGGGGAGGCGGAGCTATGACACGGAGAGGACCACTGACGCACAGCTTCAAACAGCGTGCCACAGCCAGCCTGCTGGGAAACCGTGCAGCACAGACCAATCCAGCCGGAGGCGGAGGCCGGTTGGCTGGGGAGCGCTGGGCAGGGCGGGAGGGAGACCAAGAAGAAAAGGGAGGGGCGCGGTGGGGCGGGGCACGACGCCAGTCTCGTGGCCAAGCCCTCAGGCCCCACCCGCAGAAGCCCTGTTGGGGGCGCCACCCCAGCTCCCCCCCAGGGTTCCGGCCTGTGGGGGATTCTTCACGTGACGCGGTGATGCAGAACGGTTGTGACCTTCAGTGTGTGTCTGCGAACGTGGGGGTCCCAGTAACAGTGCGGGTTTGCACCCGGCCCTGCCCGTGGGTGCGGGGACGTGTGGGTGTGTGGGCATATGTGGGCGTGTTGGGGAGGGTGCCCAGAGACATGTGACAAAGACCCGTCTCTGGGAGATGGTAAAGGGGCCTAGGAGCTGGCGCTTTGTCTGGTTGTCTGCAGAGCCGCGGCGCCCGCCTGAGCGGTTGCAGGATGCTTGGGCGCCAGGGTGGCCGAGGGCGCGCACACCCGTGCCAGGGTGAGTGCGCTGCGGCAGCGCCGTGGGGCAGCGCGGAGGACTTGGCCGGGCCTCGGGCGTGACTGGGCGCCACCCGTGGGCGCTGCAGTGGCCGCGTGTCCCCGTGACCTCCGGAGCCAGGCTGGGGCCCGGGTGGATCCCTGTGCCCCTCCCGGTCCACCCTCCACGTGCGTGTTCGCGGGGCGCGTGTCCGCCAGCGCGCACTCGCCTGCCTGTCGCCGCCGCCACCGCGAACGGCGCGGAGAAAAGGTGCCGGGAGCCGAGAGAGCCGGGGCCGAGGGCCCGAGCGCCATGGGCCGGAGGGCGCGCGGCTGGCGGGCCGGGCCTCGCCCCCGCGAGACAGCGGCCTGGAGTCGGCAGGGGCCGGCTGGGTCCGCGGGGAGGCCAGCCCGCGCCCCCTGAGCGACGGACACCAGGTGAGCCCCCCTCCCCCGCCCCAACAGGGCTCAGAGGGAGGCCCGCCCGGGGAGGAGCCACAGTCCACGCCAGGAATTTGGGGGACGCCATCCTCAGCCACGAAGGGGAAGGCACGGAGGGGGGAGGGGGCTGGCCATTCCAGAGGATGCCAGAAGGAAGTTCCCCGGACCCTCCCTGGTCTTGGCCCTTCTCCACTTCCTGCCTCATGCCTCACCTTGTTCCCAGTACCTGGACTCCCTTCAACTGCTTGGGAAATGTGACCTTTACTCTAGGGGGGCCTTAGTCTGCAGCCCCAGCCATCTTTTCTCCCTGGGGTCCTCCGTGAGCCTCGTAGCCAAACCTTCCCCAGTTTCAGACTCTGGAAACTGGTTCCTGGGACTGTGCCCTGGGCACAAGTGGGCACTTGCCCTAGCCCCACCTGTGCCTGGGGCTGCGGCCCTTTCCCACAGGGCACTCACCATGGCCCCACCGCTCCTATTGCTGCTGCTGGCCAGTGGAGCCGCTGCCTGCCCGCTACCCTGTGTGTGCCAGAACCTGTCGGAGTCGCTCAGCACCCTTTGTGCCCACCGAGGCCTGCTGTTTGTGCCACCCAACGTGGACAGGCGCACAGTTGAACTGCGCCTGGCTGACAACTTCATCCAGGCCCTGGGACCACCTGACTTCCGCAACATGACAGGGCTGGTGGACCTAACATTGTCTCGAAATGCCATCACCCGCATTGGGGCTCGCTCCTTTGGGGACTTGGAGAGCCTGCGCTCCTTGCACCTGGATGGCAACAGGCTGGTGGAGCTGGGCAGCAGCAGCCTACGGGGGCCTGTCAACCTCCAGCATCTCATTCTTAGTGGCAATCAGCTGGGCCGAATCGCTCCTGGGGCCTTCGATGACTTCCTTGACAGTCTCGAGGACCTAGATGTGTCCTATAACAATCTCCGGCAGGTTCCCTGGGCCGGCATCGGCTCCATGCCTGCCCTGCATACCCTTAACCTGGACCATAACCTCATCGATGCACTGCCCCCAGGTGTCTTTGCCCAGCTTAGCCAGCTCTCCCGCCTTGACCTCACCTCCAACCGCCTGGCCACCCTGGCACCCGATCCACTCTTCTCCCGAGGTCGGGATGCGGAGGCCTCGCCTTCCCCGCTGGTGCTGAGTTTCAGCGGAAACCCACTGCACTGCAACTGTGAGCTGCTGTGGCTGCGGCGGCTGGCCCGGCCTGATGACCTGGAAACCTGCGCTTCTCCACCAACCCTGGCTGGCCGCTACTTCTGGGCGGTGCCTGAGGGAGAGTTCTCCTGTGAGCCTCCGCTGATTGCCCGACACACACAGCGCCTATGGGTGCTAGAGGGCCAGCGGGCCACTCTACGCTGCAGGGCCCTTGGTGACCCTGTACCCACCATGCACTGGGTTGGCCCTGATGACAGGCTGGTTGGCAATTCTTCTCGAGCCTGGGCTTTCCCCAATGGAACCCTAGAGATTGGGGTGACAGGTGCTGGAGATGCAGGAGCCTATACCTGCATTGCCACCAACCCTGCTGGTGAGGCCACAGCCCGAGTGGAGCTCCGGGTACTGGCTTTGCCCCATGGTGGGAACACCAGTGCTGAGGGGGGCCGTCCTGGACCCTCGGACATTGCCGCTTCTGCTAGAACTGCTGCCGAAGGCGAGGGAACTTTAGAATCTGAACCAGCTGTGCAAGTGACAGAGGTGACTGCCACCTCCGGCCTGGTGAGCTGGGGCCCAGGGCGGCCAGCTGACCCAGTGTGGATGTTCCAAATCCAGTACAACAGCAGCGAGGATGAGACCCTCATCTACCGGTGAGGATGGGCCTTGCACACACCCTTCAGCCTGCTTTGTTCACTGCGCCTCCCTTCCTGCTGACCCTGTATCCCCAAGTTCTGCCTGTTCCCCCCCAGACCTGTGCCTGCTCCTCTACTTCTAAACTCTTGGAGCATGGCTGGGGCAGAGGAACGCAGCTGCTTTTATAAGGGGTCTTCAGGTGAGGCTGTATGTGCCAGCCTTCCTGACCATCAGTCATAGCAGCTTGGGTGTCTGCTAAAGCTCCTGACCCCCACCCCTGGGTATTTTTTGCCTCTGCTTGGTTCCATTCCCCACCCCCAACTCCTGATACCTGAGGCCTGTGTCAGCACATGTCCATCTCTGCCCTAGCACTATTCTGCGTGTGGATGCCTGTCGTTGTTTTTGCTTTCCTGAGGGAACACAGGCCTGTGTGTGTTGACAGGGCCTTACAGGCCTGAGGGGCTGTTCAGGGCAAATCAGAAAGATGGGAATGGGGGCTGTACCCCACCCTGGGGCTCTGACCACCTGCCCTTGCCTGCAGGATTGTACCAGCCTCCAGCCACCACTTCCTGCTGAAGCACCTGGTTCCCGGTGCTGACTACGACCTCTGCCTGCTGGCCCTGTCACCTGCTGCTGGGCCCTCCGACCTCACAGCCACTAAACTGCTGGGCTGTGCCCACTTCTCTACGCTACCAGCCACCCCCCTGTGCCATGCCCTACAGGCCCATGTGCTGGGCGGGACCCTGACTGTGGCAGTGGGGGGCGTCCTAGTGGCTGCCTTACTGGTCTTCACTGTGGCCTTGCTGGTTCGGGGCCGGGGAGCTGGGAATGGCCGCCTCCCACTCAAACTCAGCCATGTCCAATCCCAGACCAATGGTGGCACCAGCCCCATGCCCAAGAGCCACCCACCACGGAGCCCTCCACCCCGTCCCCAGCGCAGCTGCTCTCTGGACCTAGGAGACACCGGTGGATGCTATGGGTATGCCAGGCGCCTGGGAGGAGCCTGGGCCCGGCGGAGCCACTCTGTACATGGGGGGCTGCTGGGAGCTGGGTGTCGGGGTATGGGGGGCAGTGCAGAGCGGCTGGAGGAGAGTGTGGTGTGACAGAAAGGGCAGCCTCTCTTGTGCCCTGAGGAAGGAGCAGTGCCACTGTTGGGCCCAGGTGGCAGCACCCAGCCTGGGTGGGCAGCACGGCCCTGGGTCCTACTCTGCTTTTTATCCTCAGTACCTCAGGCCCCCATGTACTTGGTGGGACAGCAAACCCTCTCCTTGGTTTTGGCCTCCAGACTAAAGGGACAGGTCCCACCAACAGGTGCTCAGAGCCACCAAGGCAGGGGCTGCAGCCACCAAGAGGGAGTCTTGTTTCTATTTATAATAAAATTGTTGGGGACACTTCAGTGTTGATCTTTGGTCTCGTCCTGTTGGTCCCTGGTAGGGAGGAAGGGAGGCTGTTGGGGGTACCCAGATGAGTGCAGGTGTCAAGGCTAAAGCTGCCAGGCCCAGCAGAGGTGGTTCTCACAGCCCAAGACTCCCAGCTAGTCCATGGGAAGCCTAGGGTAGCAGTCAAGAGTTGGGGTCTGGTGTCTGCTGGCCCTGTCAGAAGGCAGGCATCAATCTAGGAGCCTCTGGAAGGTCCTGTGCTTTCAGGGGCCTGAGTAAGATGCTCTTCTAAGATTGTGCAGCTCTATGTTGGGCTTTCTGGGAAAGCTGACTTCAGCCAGCTGATGAGGTGAATACACAGCCTGTGCTGCTCTGCTGTCTGGCTGGACCCCACAGCCTCCTGATAATGAGCTGAACACACCTGTGGACCCACAGTGCGAAGATGAGTCCTGCATGGGCACCCAGTTGCTTACTGAAAGTGCAGAAATAGATACTGGCAGCCAAGCAGCTTGGGCAGCATTCTACTGTGCCCACAACTGCAGCCAAGCTCACACTCACCCAGCCTCCTGGCACCATAACAAAGCTGTGTGTTACCTAGAGGAAAGTTTGAGGGAATAAGCAATAGTTGGGAGGGAGCAGACACAGAGTAGGATGTGCCCAGGAAGGGAACAGACACAGGCCCCAAATCCTGTTGCTGTTTCTGTAGTCATGAACCCTACTGTCCCTGTTCTCACGAATGGAAGAGGATGCTGGGATCTTGAACTCACTGTGATATAGGACAGGTGTGTAAGGTTGTATGGCTCAGGGTACCTGGCACTAAGGGTGGAAAAATAATCAGTATTGGCATAACCTCAAACCAGGGGACAGCACAGTGTGTACCCCACTACCCCTCCCATCCCTGGTCAGCCAGAGGAAAGCCAGGTCCCAGAGCATAAGGCAGTGAATCTAGGATGTGGGGAGTTGATTTTACAGCATACCTCTGACCCCAAGGCAAGGCATGGGCCCCAACAGAGCCTGTGAGCTCCAGATAGCAGAAGGAAGACCCTAACATCTAGGAACCCAACATCTTTCCCGATATGGGCTATGGGAAACAGGTTTCTCTGCCCTGCCCCACAGTACAGGCTCAAAACCTTCCTCCCACCAGCTTTTCCAAAAAGTCTTTGAGCCCACTATAGTCACTGACAGAACCTGTGAACAGACAGGAAGATGACTGTGGCCACTGGGGACAGCACTGGCACAGTGGGCCCATGAGCAGCTAAGCTTTAGCAAAAATAAAGGACTGGAAGAGGTCAGCACCCAGCACTGCCCATATAGCCAGAGCACCCCATGGGAGCCTCTGGAAGAGGAGGGAAGAACTCAACAGGGGCTGCGGGCCTAAGTCTATACCTAAGTATGCCAGGTAGGATACAAGTGCTGGCTTCAAAGGACAGAACAGCATTTCTTGGCTCTGAATTTCTCCGTAGCTGCAGAAACTAGTTACAAAAGTAGCCCAACAAGGAAGCACTAGGCACCATGAGGCTCTTGTTACCTTACAGAGGCCCAACCACTGTGGCCAGAGCCCTGGTCCTCAGCATATGTTTCTTGGCTACTCTGAAGCACCTGCCACTCTAGATGCCAGGAAGCCAGGAGAGCTGGGAGCTGGCAGAGGGTCTGAGCTTATTTGTCAGGGCTAGAGCTCTCACCCTGGGATCCATACTTAGACAGAGACCCAGCAGGGCCCTGGCACCAGCAGCCTGAGTCCAGCCAGGAGAGATTACTGTGCTACTGAAACTGACAGCCACCTCAATAAAAGTAAAGCAAGAACAAGGCAGACACCACAGCTGCCCCTCGGTAACACTTAACCAAGAGGGCCCACTGTGGGCAAAGGCCGCGGGGAAGGCGCAACCTCTCACCTTTACGCCTCGGACACGGAACTCAGCCAGGGCTCTGCTCATCTTGGTGGCAGCTGTGGGGTGGTCTTTGCCGTGGGCAATGACTTTGACGAGCAGAGAGTCATAGTGGGGCGATATGACAGCCCCCTGGAATGCAGAGGCGTTGTCCAGGCGGATGCCCATGCCCTCACCGCTCCGGAAAACCTGTTGCCAGAAGGAAGTGCAAGTCAGCAGCTGGGGTGGACCTGGATGGAGAGGCTGAGCTCAAGGGCACCAGGCAGCCCCACTGACCAGTCAGGTTTCTTTCTACCTCTGCCAGCAGACCCAGGCTCCAACGCTTGTGAGTCCTATGCCTTCACTCTTGTAGTGCAGCAAGGAGAGGACAGGGAGGAAATGCCCTGCCAGGCTCCCAGACCACGCTCAGACCAGTTAGCCCTGGGGGGAGGGGCCAGGCCGGATCTTTAGCACCTGCTTGACTACCCTCCCTCCTGTAGGCCCATCCGTGTCCACCATCATTGCAGGAGCAGCACGCACAGCAGCTCGCTGGAGAAGCAGCGGCTAAAGCAGAGAAGTTCCTGCCCAGATGGTGCTGGGTCAGATAGAAGGACACAGGACACAGGACACAGGACACAGGACATTAGCAAGGAATGGAGGTGGTAGGCTGACTGAGGAAGGATTCGGCTGCTTAGTTTTCCTTTTGTTTTTTGAGACAGACCAGCTTTTTTGTAGTCCAGACCAGCCTTACAATGTAGCCTAGGCTGGCCTTGAACTCATGATGACCCTCCTGTCTCAACATGAGTGCTGAAATTGCACCACCATACCCAGCTTGGTTCTTTTGTTTGTTTGGTTTTTGATGCAGTTGGTGGTGATGGTGGAGGTGGTGGAGGTGGTGGAGATGGTGGAGGTGGAGGTGGAGGAGGTGGAGG
>NW_021604650.1:3313382-3370427 GCF_004785775.1 Grammomys surdaster
GGAGGTGGAGGTGGAGGTGGTGGAGGTGGAGGTGGAGGTGGAGATGGAGGTGGTGGAGGTGGAGGTGGAGATGGAGGAGGTGGAGGTGGAGGTGGAGGTGGTGGAGGAGGTGGAGGTGGAGGTGGAGATGGTGGAGGTGGAGGTAGAGGTGGAGATGGTGGAGGTGGAGGTGGAGGTGGAGGAGGTGGTGGTGGAGGTGGAGGTGGTGGAGGTGGAGGTGGTGGAGGTGTTTATCGTAGAGGGAAGGGGAGGCTTCAGATCTACTCACATCCCCTCTTCCTGAAGGGGAGGGTGGGAGAAAGAGCAGAGGGAGGAAGAAGACTTGGAGATGAAACATGCACAATGAAGGAAACGCATGCGGCTCATCCAGGGAACATGAGAGGCAGACAGAAGGGGAAGCAGCAGACACAGAGGACCATAAAGGGGGTGTCTGGGGTAACGTTCATTTGCACACACAGGTGAGTGCTCATGATAGGCATGGGGCAGGTGGGGAATCTGAAGTTCACAGAGAAAGTGAGGGACTGGCCTGGGGACACCCTCAGCATCTACCTACCCTTCTGCTGCTAAGGACACAAGCTGTGTTCAGTAAAGAACTTCATGCAATATTTAAGGGTGGACACTCAACTGTATGCAGGAACTACCAGCTAAAAATACCCTATGGTGACTGTCTCAAAAGCCAGCCCCTGGCTGTGAAGGTGGAGGTGGAGGGGAACGGTAGCCCAGCAGCTGGCAGCTGAACCCTGGTATGTCAGCTGCCCGTCCCAGCCAAGGGCAGAAGAGCCAGGGCTATAGGGCAGCTCCAACCCAACGCTGTCCCACCTAGGGACTCAGGAATGAATGCAGATGGTCAGCTACGGTGGCCCTTGGGCCCTCGAGGGCATCCGAACTGACCTAGCACCCAACCCCACTCCATACTTAACCATACTACTTTTGGACATTTTTATAATTCTGTCATCTGGTTCACACTCATATTTGCCATCCTTGTATCCTGGACACCAGTGCCAACCCTGACTGTCTCTAACATCCTGCATCCTCTGACCAGTAGACATTGCTATGACATGCAGAGTGAGTGAACAGGCTGGAGCCACAGACAGGGAATGGAAGGGCAGAGGCAGCTGAGCCCAAAGGCTCTAATACTGACAGGGAAAATGGGCAGAGCTGTGGTAAACTGCTTCTCAGTCCCTCAGTGCTACCCACTCAAGAGCTCCTTTGCTTCCTCCCAAGGGGCCTCCTGCTTCACTCACTCTGCCACAGAGACCCCAACCCTCTGTTCCCCGACAAGGTCCTGCCTCACCAGCTGTCCCTCACCTCTGACAAGGCAGGGTAGAGTTCAGCCACTCTGGATTTGTCACAATGAGGCTTTGGGTTCTTAGGGCATCAGGACCAAAGCATTACATTTGGAGGCCCACAACAATCCCATGAGCTGCTCTGTCCCCATTCCCAGGTGATCTGCGGACTTTCTGTTAGGTTTCCGTGGAATGTTCTTTCCTTACTCTAGGACAGAACTGGGCTCCCTCCCATGTGTTCTAAGACAGCTGCGACTGGGCCTCTCGGTGATAACCTGGGCACCATGAAGAAAAAGTGAAGAATCTCAGCCCAGGCTGGAGCTAGTGTCACACGTTTGAAATGTCACCTACCTCAATGCGGCCAGTGTCTGGCTGGAAGCTTCGTGCAGGGTCCTCAGTGGTGACCCGACACTGAATGGCACAACCATTGATGCGGATGTTCTCCTGCCGCAGGCCCAGGTCAGGTAGGCTTCGGCCTTCGGACACATGGATCTGAGCATGGACCAGGTCCACACTGTAAATGAGGAGGACACCAGGGAAGGAGGAAAATGAGGTGAGGCATGGAGGTGGGTGTCTATGATTCACAGAGACAATGCTGTTGCACTCTCTTCTCAGCCCAAGCAGCCTGGAGTTCTCTACCTGGTGGTCCCACAGTGAGTCCAGAAGACAAGTCTCTACCTGCCCTTCACCCTCCTGATAGCCACTTCCAAGTCTGTCCTGTTTGTCCTGTCCTAAGGTCTACAAACTCATGACTCCCTGTGACAGTGTCACAGGATTGGGACACTCACTCTTACAGCATGCAGGCTACACTGTGTGTGTAAGCAGACTGCAAAATAGGAATCACAAGGCCAGGTATGCTGGTATGTGTCTGTAATCTCAGTATTGATAGGTACAGGCAGGAAGATTAGGAGTCCAAGGTCACCCTTGGCTATTTAACAAGCTTGAGGCCAGCGTGGGCCCCATGAGACCCTAGCTAAAATAAAACCAAACAAAACAGAAACAAAAGCCAAACAAACGAAAACAGGGAGCTGTATTAGTTGGAGCCTGCAAGGGTAGACATGTTCCTCAGGCACATGCAAAGCAGAAGGCTCTCCCTGTTTGCATGGTTGTGTAAGACTAGCCTGAGCTATGGCCACTCTTAAAGATGGTGTCAAATCCAGGTAAAAAGCTGTCAGCACAGGCCCCCAGGTCTAATGTCTTCTCTACGGCTCATGCATGGCTAGTACTGTATTGGCAGACTGTGCTCAGTACTCAGTGTCACCTGTAAACGCACAGTGGTAGTAATGGTCACCACGGCACCCTCTCTATAGGTCACTGACACTGCTTACATGATGGATCTCCATGGTAGTACTCCCTATCAGAGGAGCTGAGGCCAGAGAGGCCACAGCTAACCGAGCCTGCACATGGCTCAAGGCATGGGACCCTGATACCAAGCAAGCAAATCTTGGTAAAGCAGCACTAGGACATTGACTAGGGAACATGGCTGGAGCGTCACTGTGACCCCAGCTCTGACTCTAGTGGGTCAGGAGTCTGTGTGGATCTGGAATGTTCCATGGAAAGGTAGACTGGTCCAACGCCAAAGATTAATACTTACATGATTCAAAATATGTATCTTGAAATAATGAAAACTATTTTCACAGTTTATAAAATAAGTAGATTTTCTTTTTAAGTCCATACCCAAAGCATGTAGAAGAATACACTGGTACAAACCTTATAGGAAGCTGTAGATAGCAGAACAGCCTACTGCCACTAAAAGTACTCATGAAGAATAATATCTGAGGATATTATTCTTTCAACAAATAGCAAGTTTTTTGTTGTTGTTTTGTTTTGTTTTGAGATAGGGTCTCTGGCTGTCCTGGGAATCACTATGTAGCTAAGGCTAGCCAGATCTGTCTGCCTCTGCTGGGTGTAAAGATGTGAGCCACCATGCCTGACCAAATAGCAAGTTTTAAATAAGAATAAAAATTCTAGAGGCTGAGAGATGGCTCAGCAGCTAAGAGTACTGGCTGTTCCTGCTAAGGACCAGGGTTTGGTTCCCAACATCTACATGGCAGCTCAAAATCCTCTAATTCCAGTTCTGGGAGATCAGATATCCTCCTCTGGCCTCTCTGGACAAACATACATATAAAAATAAAATATATAAATCTTTTTTTAAAAAAAAAAATCTATCTAAGGGGCTGGAGAGAGAACTCAGAAGTTAAGAGCACTGGTTGCTCTCCCAGAGGATCTGAGTTCAGTTCCCAGCTAGCACATAGCACTTATAACCACCTCTACTTCCATCCTGAGGGACCTATGCTTTCTTCTGGTCTCTGCGGGCACTGCATATACACAAGGCACGGACACACTGTGGCAAACATTCATACACAAAATAAAAATAAATCTCAAAATTTGTTTTAAGTCTATCTAAAACATCAACAGCATCAAACTACATAATAAAGATGGAGAAAATACCTAAAGGCTGTGCAATGGGCACAGGGGACATCAGAGTGCAGGTGAGTCTGGAGAGACTGAGTCCACTGTGTGGACCTGGAAAGTTCTCTTAACGCTTACAAGCCTTGGATTCATCTGAAAAATGGGGTGGTGGATCCCTTCTTCCCCAAGTACAGCCACAAGGGCTCCATGGAGTGCCTGCAGCCCCTGGAATCCTTGTTATGAGGGATGGGTAAGCTCTGAGTCGATTTTATTTTGTGTAAATTTCTTACAATAACCATGTACTTCATAAGAGTTTTTTTTAGTGAAGTCCTTAGGTCCACTAAAGTAAAAGCAAGCAAGCCTCTGCTGCTGCCTCCAGGAGCCCCTTTCCCACCCTGCCCTGGCCCTCTGCCCTGTGCTCACTCTGTGATCTCCTCAGTGACTGTGTGCTCCACCTGCAGGCGGGAATTGACCTCGATGAAGTAGTGCTTGCCATGCTTGTCCACCAGGAACTCCACAGTGCCAGCATTCTCATAGCCTACCTGCAGGGGTGGCCGGAAGGCAGAGGTTCCAGAGTCAGGGCTGTGCCATGCAAGCCTGCCCACCACACAGGTTCTGGAACAGAACAGCTTGTGGCAATCCAGCCACCTACCATCAGCTCCCCTGCAGTGGCCATGGCCCAGGACATTCCTCCACCCCTCCACTCTGCAGGCTCAAGGATCCCCGGAAGCTTAAGGCCAGGCTACACCCAGCAAGTCTAGGTGAAGATATCCTGGAACTGTCTTCACTGTTGCTTTCCAGTGGCCTCCTTGGCTCATGCCCAGATCTCTTCCAGCCTCTCAGACCTGCAGTCCTGGGCTTCCCAGCCCACTTCTCACTGCAGAAGGATAGTTTCCAGGCAGTTTCCTCCTGGCTACTCTCTCTCATCCTCCTTCTGGCCATCACCTCAAGCAATGCCACTTGAGGACAAGCAATGGTGACACTAACATGGATTGTAGCCCTGCTTTCATTCTGCTTCTGGTCCTTCCAGAACAGCACACTCATTCCCTGGGGCCTGAGCTGCTATGATTGTCACAGAGCAAGGCCGAGGTGTGGTTGCTCCTCTGAGGCAACCCCAGCCCCACCAGACCTCAACAGAGCCTCTGCTCACATTGTTGAGCCTTGTCTCGGAACCACTCTGTCCCCACTGTCTATAACCTCTTCTGAGCCCTGGCTGCCTGCACTAAAGGCCATGGGACTTAAACCTGGGACAGTGCGGGTAAAGGGGGTGGGTATAGGAGATAAGCTGCTGCCATGGCAGGTGCTTCCAGGCCAGTCAGGGGCAAGTATTGCTTACAGACACAGCTCCCACCTCTATACCCCAGGATCCACTCCAGCAGCTGAGCAGAGACTGGCAGAGACACCTTCATAAGGAAATAGGTTATGCCGCAGCAGAGGTTAGAAGCCAGTGAGGAGGACACGCCTGAACTCTGCCAGCATATGAGGCCTCTCACTTTCTTTACAGTGATCAGGGAGAGCTGATGTCACAAAAAAGTTAACCTATATAGCAAGAGCAGGAAAACATGCCAAGGACACCGTCCTCTCGGCTAAGCATCTCTACTGTCACTGAGCATCAGACCTGCTATCACTTCTTCCAGTCTCAAGAGGATGTCTACACCTCCCCTCCTTGGCAGGGCCCCCCTCCTTCTCTCAACAGGCTGTCCACAGGAAGTTTCCAAACTCCCAAGCCATGAGACAATCTGGGCAGAGGCAGTTAGAAAGCTGGCAAAAATGGGTTCATGTCCCTGGGAACATGTCCTCACCTGCTTGGCAAGTTTAACAGAGTCACTGGTGAGGCGTGAGCGAAGTTGGGGGTCCAGGTGGGTAGCAGGGGCAATCTCTACCACCTTCTGGTGCCGCCGCTGGATGGAGCAGTCTCGCTCATACAAGTGCAGGATGTTCCCATATTGGTCCCCTGGGCATGCAAGAAACTGGATTCAGCCTTTCCTAAAATCCAAGTGCCTCCTATATCCCCTCTGACCCCTTGGGCACTGTGGCTACTTGGCCACTTGACTTCTGCTCTGTCCCAAGTTGCCCGGAAAGGCTCTTCCAAAGGTTGCTACTGTAAACCAGGGAGATCTAGGATTCTCCTGTATCATACAACTCCCCACTCACCTAGGATCTGCACCTCAATGTGCCTTGGCTTCTCAATGAACTTCTCCACAAACAATGCCCCATTCCCAAAGGCTGCCAAGGCCTCAGAGTAGGCCCGGGTGTAACTCTCTTCCAGCTCCTAGGAGTACAGACAAGGCTGTGCAGACATGGGACCAGCTCTGTGTTCTCTGCTGACACTTCAGTATACTTCCCAGAGACCACCACAGGGGCTGCTGGCCCAGCACCAAGACCTTGGCATATGTGATGCCCTGCTTACCTCATAGCTATGCACAACTCTCATGCCACGGCCCCCACCTCCATAGGCAGCCTTGAAGATAATAGGGAAGCCATAGGTGTTGGAGAATTCGTGCGCCTCATGCAGGGAATTGATGGGGGAATTAGTGCCGGGGACCACTGGAACACCTGTTGGGAGAGGACAGGGGATCTCTGTAACAGGCTGAATCCTTACTACATCCTGTCACAGGCCCCTCCCTGCTAGCCCCTGGGAGGAATTGTATGTCACCTGCAGCGATGGCAATGGCCCGGGCTTCCACTTTGTCTCCCATCTTCCGGACCACCTCTGGACTTGGACCAATGAACCGGACTCCAGCATCCTGGCAGGCCTGGGCAAAGTCTGCTCGCTCTGAGAGGAATCCATAGCCAGGGTGCACAGCATCTACACCATTCTCCTGCAAGAGGCAGGAGAAATGCCTGGGTACTTTCCTCTTTCTCCTGTTCCTTGCTGGGGTCTACACCCATCCCTCTTGTACACATATTCTGTTGGTGGGTGTGGGTACAGGGCACAGCACGAGATCCTGCCCAGCCTCAGGAAACTCTGGCATCTCCTAAGCTAAGCTGACTCTACCTTGGCCACTTTAATGATGTCTGGAATGTGCAAGTAGGCCTGCACAGGTGCCAGGCCACGACCAATAAGGTAGGCTTCGTCAGCTTTCTGCCGGTGCATCTGGCCTGTGTCCTGCTCCGAGTATACAGCCACTGTGCGGATACCCAGCTCTGTGCAGGCACGAAACACTCGGATGGCAATCTCACCTAAGACAGACAGGGTGAGCAGTTAGACTTCTGGGTCCTGAGAGAAAGATAAAGGAGACCGGCAGGGCAGGGTGAGGAGAGGGGGCCAGGCTATGCTAGACCAAAGTCTTGAATTCTGGTAATACTTACCTCTGTTGGCCACCATTACTTTCTTGATAGGCTTGTACTCCAGACGCCGGACATTTGGGGAGGCAACAGGGACTGTGGAAGATCGGCGAACACCCAGGAGCCTCAGGCCCCCTCGAACTGTTTGGAACTTCAGCATCTGAGGAGGGGCAATCAGAGTCCAGGTTAAAGCAGGCTAGGCACTGAGCATCCCACATCTGGAAAGAAAAAGGAAAGAGAGAGGAAAGAGAGAGGAAAGAGAGAGGAAAGATAGAGGGAAGAGAGAGGAAAGAGAGAGGGAAGAGAGAGGAAAGAGTCAGGAACCCTAACCCACAGAAGACTACAAAGAAGACAGCCCCATCTCCAGTTCCATTTGTGGTGGAGCTGTGGAGAACAAGCAAATCCAACCCAGAGAAGCTCAGCTCACCATCCTCATACTCAGAACAGTGCTTACACTTTGGAGGTCACAGAACAGTCCTATGCAGGCGTGATGTGCATCTTGATGCTATGCACTCAGGCTCACTGCCCTCATTCTCCACTAACATCTAATGTGGACTTCTTTCACGTGTTGATCCTGTCAACCTGCTCTCTCAGGAGGTAGACTTGGCTCTCAGTTAAAACACAGCGTTTTTCAAACAGAGGCCTGAACCTTCCTTCCTTCTACTGAGGGATATTTAGCAAAATATTCATCACAAGCCAGAAAGGGCAACTGAAGAGGCTGGTCCCAGAGACATACATGCTCTGGGACTTCACTAACAGGAGGTCCTAAAGTAGTTAAGACAGTGGGATGGGGCTGAAGGAGAAGCATAGAGGGGTACTGTTTAAGCTGATGGTAGGATGGAGATTTGTATCTAACAAGGACAAAGTTTCAGTCTGCAATGTGAAAATAACTTTGTAGATGATGGTGAGATGGCTGTGAATAGACTTAATGCCGCTGAACTGTGCACTCTGGCCGAGATAAGAAATCTGCCATGGTGTACTATACAGCAGCTTAATTTTTAAAGTCAACTGAAGACAACATATATACCACAAAACAAGATTCATGGCTAACTACTCACTTTATAAACTAAAGATACAGCAGGGTGTGGTGGTTTACAACTGTAATCCTAGCTATTCAGGAAGCTGAGGCAGGAGAATTACTGAAGTTGAGGCTATTCTTGGCTATACAGTAAGTTTCAGGACAGCTTGAATTATAGTGTAAATTCTACCCCTACTCCCTCAAAAGAAAAAAAACCCTCAAAAATCTACAAAGGTGGGGAGAAGGGAGAAATGGGTGAGGTATAGAAGAAAGAGGAGAGAGGTCTAGGAAAGAAGGAAAATACAACACAGGGCTCACATGTGCATTTGCCCTCCTCACCTACACACCTTTATCTAACAGCGATTTGGTTCTTAGTAAAAGGTAGAAATGGTTGACTCAGCCACTTGTTTTTAAACATAAAAGCAAACTCAATAAATAAAGCAAACATTGCAAAAACCATGATGTCACAGGGACAACCATCGATACAGAAAAAGAGGGAAACTATGAACAGAAAGAGAAGGCATAAACAAGTCTTACAAAGAAGAGGAAGAGGGGAAGGTAGCAGCAGGCCCACAGTTTGTGGCCTTAAGTCCATAAAGGGCCTGATCTGCGAGGCGCAGCTGGCAGAGAGGGAAAAGGAAATAAGAACACTTCTGACCACAGTGACGACCGAGGACCTCAAAGGTCATGTTTTGTAAATGTTCTGGTGAAAGATGGTTACTGCAGCTGATATCAGAGATGATCCTTTGAAGAAGGGATGGGAGCTGGAAACTGATCAGGGAGAAAGAGGTGGCCACATCCAGATAGGTGAAAACAGCAATCACCAAGGCCATGAGGGAACAAGCTTGGGACAACGAAGCAAGCTGGACAGGTAGCAGATGGAAGGCAGAGTCCTGTATGAGGCCGGGTTGACAGCACGGACAGACCAGCTGGTCACTGCCTCCTTCAGGCCATGAATAGGTTTAAAGGGCTCTTGGGAAAGTCCTATCAGACAGTTCCAGAGGCTGTGGAGAGACACAGAGCCTCCGACTAGGGTGGGGGCCATGGGATCAGGCTGGAGTCAGGGAAGATGTAGGGTAACCACAAACAACACCCACTATGAGGTCCACTGAGTTGAGAATTAATGGGCCAATACAGCAAGACTTAGAAAGAAAAGCAGGGTCAGGAGTGAAGGAAGCTCACGGACGAGGGGAAGCTAAGGGAAAAAAACCTGGCATTATGATGACAGAGAATGTATAAATCCTGGGTGAGAATACTATAGAGTAGAAAAGGCCCAGGCCTGTACTTTTTGGCTTGACTAGGAGGAAGAGCCAACAAAGAGCCAGCTACCTAAGAGCAAAGAGGAACACAGTGTGCTGAGCCAGGGTGCATGCTTTGCTAAGCTTGAGGCTTCAAAAGTATGTGTGTGGAGGAGTCATCTTGCTAGACTCCAGGCTCCAGTTTTTCTAAAATAGCTTATGTCAGGACCTTATAGTTGTAGTTGCTGTCTTACCTGGATAGCGCTATGAACTCTATAGCAGCTATGGCTTTTTTTCTTAAGTTTCATGGAGCCCAGGCTGGCCTCAAACTCCATAGGAATTCAAGATGACCTTGAACTCCTGATCCTTGAGAGCCCCCACTCCCCAAGCTGGGACTACAGAAATGCATGACCACATTTTGCTGCAACCATGACTTCTGTTGTTGTTGTGTGTTTTGTTTTTAGAGGCCAGGTTTTCTCTGTTTATCCTTGGCCATCTTAGAACTGGCTTTGTCGACCAGTCTGACCTTGAACTCAAACATCTGCCTCCCTCTGCCTCTGGAGTACTGGTATTAAAGGTATCTGCCACCACTGACCAGTGGAATGATGAATGTTTTTTATGTATGTCCCGTAATAAAAGTTTAACTTAGAAATTGCAAACAGTAAAAGATTAACAGGAATTAATAATCAAATAGAACCATAACAAATGCTGTGGCACAGCTATGTGAATGTGATCTCAGGTCTTGCCTGCGGATTGTAGCAACTTAGCGTATTTTCTTCTCCTTAGTAACGCAAAAACTTTCACCTTTTCACTTAAAGAAAGCAGATAGCTTCCCCTGGCAAATCTTAGCAGCCAGCCTCACTTCCCTTCTGCTTTGGGGCCACTGACGTAAAATACTGGTTACCTAGATACGAGCGGTTCCACGGCAGTCAATGATGACTGAGACATTACTAACCAACTAGCAAGCAGGTAGCAAATACAGCGTAGAGACTCTGAAAAAAAGTATAATTCTTGAGGAGGAAGTGGGAGGCTGCAAGACCCAGAACAGCATACCACCTAAAACTTAAGACTTGTTTATTTCTGGAATTTTCCATTTATTACTTTTCCATAATTTGCCATGGACTGAGGAAAGAGGAATTGGAGGATCCTAATGCTAACACAGTTTGGCAAACTGGGCCAGCAGTCACTGACTAAGAGGTGAAGATGTATCAGCAGCACCAAATGACATCATTGGTGCCTCCTGAAGTTATCTACTTCAGGAGGATGGAAGCCACACTCCTACAGGGCTCTGCCTCAGATACACAACCCAGGTTTAACTAAAACCTAATTTCCATATTTTATCCAATGGGGGACACAGAATTTTTATTCCTTCAAATATGCAAAATTAATGTTTCAAATTAGTGCTTCAAATATGTGAAAGATACTAGGCATTGTGGCACAAGCCTTTACTCTCAGGAGATAGAGGCAGGTGAGTCTCTGTGAGCTTGTAGTCAGCTTGATCTACGAACTGAGTTCCAGGACAGCCAGAACTATGTGAGAGACTGTCGCAAACAACAAAAAAAATCCCAAATATATAAAAGTTCATATGAGACATGGACTGGTGAATCAGTTCAGATGAAAGGAAACCGAAAAGAGCTCAATGCACATAGACGCTGACTGGACCCTGGACTTCTGTTGTCCGCAAGGGCACAAGGACACAAAGAGACCACAGATAAAGTTTAAACAAAGTCTGTAAGTTACACAGTGTGGTGCTGATGTTCTCTTCCGATCTTGCTGCTGGTAAGGAGAAGCACTGACAGCAACAAAAAGCCCAAAACTTGAGGTTTTCCCTCCGAACATCTAGATACTGAAAACAGAGTAAGGAGCTGCCCTTGGCTGTGAAGTCATGGCAGCTTCATAAAAGATAATATTTCTAACTGAGAAGACACACAGGTCCCACTCCAGGTCCTGTCCAGTTACCCTGGAAGCCCTGTTCAAATCTATCCAGAGCTTCCAAGCCAGGCCCACTAATGCACTGCATGATCTCAGCCCCTCAGAGCCTGAGGAAGGGGGATCAGGAGTTCAGAGCCAGTCTAGGCTACAACTAAAAACACTTTCCTTCATCTTTTGAGACTAACTCTTGTTATAATATAGCTCAGGCGCACTTGAATTTACTGTGTAATCCCCCTGCATCAACCTCCCAAAGGCTGAGATTACAGGTATGTACTACCACACCTAGCTTTAAAACAAAACAAAAGCTACAATACAAAAGTACATTGAAGATGGGAGGGAAAGTGTTGGGGGGGATCTGAGGAGAATGGAAGGGGGGAGCTAGAATGGATATGATCAAGATAAGTTATATAAATATATTGAATGTTAAAAAATAAAGTTACAATGCCTTTTAAAATAAATGTAGGCCTTGCTGGGCCTACTCCAGCAATTTCTACTCCAGGAATCCAGAATTTCCATATTCTGAAACAGAGACTGAAATGTGTATATGAGGTGTTCAAACACCACCACTTACAACACCAAACAACAGAAGGGATTCGAAGTCTGACTGGAAGGTCCTGGATAGACATTACAAATCCACAAATGATGGTTTTGCATGGGTGTTTACAATATGGAAGGTGCTTATGATACAATGTGAAGCCAAGAAAATGAGACAAACTATATATACCATCTCATAAAGTTTTTTCTGAAACAAAGGTGACAACTGCTGTATAGTATGTTTATTTCCTCTGTTATACACCTATATATTTCCATATTCAGAAATCTGCATGTTTTATCCAATAGGAGCACATTATTTTCTAAGATAATAACTATACTTGTTTTTTACTGCTGCATTAGAAACGAGAAGCTGTAAAAACATGCAACTTCAGAATGATGGCAAAGTAATGCAGTCACCCACTAACGGTTAAAATGGTTCCCCTGTGTGTGGGAGGGGCTCCCCTGTGTGTGGGAGGGGCATCAGTGGCCAGATCCAAGTGAGCAGCTGCCATCTGGAACTTACGCATCAACAACTAGACCCTGATTACCACTTAACCATCAGTACAGGTGAGAACCATCAGCTTAAGTCTCCACAGACACATAGTTTATAAACGCAGGCTTAAAGCCCGCACTGTCAGGCTATGCTGAAGGAGAGTCTCACTTCACCGTCCTTTAACACACTCTCCTGCTGTTTTCTTGAGTATTAGTTTTCTTCAATTTTAATTTGTCAAAATTCTCCACTTGAGACAAGTCTGGCTTATCATTCACTCATATTGACTGCCTGCTCCAAGATATGTTCCAGCACACCAACAGGTCAGCCTGCTGCCGGCTCAGGGCCAGGCTGGGGGCACATTATTGATAATTAGAAAAGAAAATGGAGCTGTCGAGATAACTCAGCTGGTAAAAGTGTTTGTTGCCAAATTTGATGACCTGAGTTTAATCCCAGGAACCCACATGGCGGGAGGAGAGAACCTCAACAAACACAATGTGGTACTCATACCCACTCTTCACCAAAAATAAATGTAAAAGAAGATTTTAAAATAACTTTAAATACAAGCTACACTTGTAATACCAGTTCTTGGGAGGCTGAGGCAGGAGAACAATCTTAAGTGCAAGGCTAAACTACATAGAGGACTATTCTTGATAATCATTTGAGCACATTGACTCTCATCGTATGAGAAAACAGGCCACTTTGCTGCCCTACCCCCCCCATCACACAGGCTCTCTCTACTATCCCCCACAGAATGAGAGGGGGGGGGGGGGGGGGGGGGGGGAGGGAGGGACGGAGGGAGGGAGAGAGAGAGAGAGAGAGAGAGAGAGAGAGAGAGAGAGAGAGAGAGAGAGAGACTGACTGACTGACTTGATGCGATTCCCCATAAATGATCTTGGTGGCCCAGTGACTCCTTGGCAAGCCCAATTCACAAAGAACCTGGGGCCAAGAACACTGTGGAGAGAAAGAAGCCCCTCTCAGACCTCATATCTCTGCAGAGGGCAGCAAAAGCAGGCCTGAACCTAAGACCTGAGAGACCAACCACTGGAGAGACAGAGCCAGGGCTGGCAGCAAACCTGCACAAAATTACAGGCAGCAAATGGCAAGGCCCTTTTGGACGGAGTCAGAGCAGAGGCAAGTGGGAGCAGCCCCCACCACTGGAGCTGGTGGGGCCAAGAGGCCCAGTATCAGCCTGCACTGAGCCTGCCTGCCAGGGCTAGGCCTAGCTCTCTCTTTCCTAGCACTGTGGTTTGGCAGCTCTGAAGCCCAGTTTCCTCATCTGTAAATTCTGGTGCCACTTCCAGACCAGACAGCTTATTCCAGGACCAACTGAGATCGAGACCTGAAAATACTAATGAATGCCAGCTGTTGTCACTCTTTTTTACTGTCCTTTCCTTCTCCCATATGAATGCAGGGATATAGAAGAAATCCTCTCAACCTCCCTAGAGCCCTATACAGATCACACCAGCATCCCCACACAAATACATACATACATACATACATACATACATACATACATACGTGTGCACACATGCATATATACACACCAAAGTCCTCTTGCTAACTGCCCCAAGGCCCTCCATCAGAGCCTTTCTCTGTATAGAGGTAGCATGGAACCTGCTATATACCAATCCCTCTGAGATTTTCTGAGTAGGATATTGATGTAAAACACACACAGACAGACAGAGAGACAGACACACACACACACACAGAGGAGAGACAGAGACAGAGACACACGCACACATACACACACAGAGAGAGAGAGAGAGAGAGAGAGACTAGTCCTCTAGCACACAGCATGCTTTCATCACATGTAAAAACCTAGCCTAGCAGTTGATTCAGATTTATAGGGCCATACCTGCTCTGGAACAATTACCTTGTACCAGCTAAGCACCTAGGCGTGCTGTACACAGAGGACGTGGTAGAAGATCCACAGGCAGCAACTGCTCCACCCGAGGTCATTGGCCCCAGAATACAAAGTTCTCCGGCACTAGACTGCTGGAGGCCTGGGCTGTAGCCAAGGTTGAAATCAGGGGAAGGGGCGCCGCCTCCTGAGGCCATCATGGGCCACTGGCTGCCTAGGAGAGCCGGGCCAGAGAGGCGGGGCAGTGGGTCATGCAGAAAGTAGATGAGCAGTGTCCTAGAGCCTGTTCCTTGGGCCCTCAGGGATACGCAGGATTACAAGACAATAACTGCTAGAAAGCAGCTGCAGACTTTTGTGGTGGATTTTGGACATACTGCCACTTGAAGTTCAAGGCCTAAAAATGTCACTCAGAACGTAGAATGGTACCTAGACAGGCTGCTCGGGAGGGACTGTGCCAGGCATGATGGAGGGCAAGGGTCACATTACCCTGAAGGTTGGTTCACTACTACAGTCACAGGAGGCCTCTGCTGCAACCATCCTCTCCCCAAATTCAATGCACTGCCAGACACAAGACAAGGCCTTGCTGTCACAGACAAGAGAACACACCACCTTGTTCCTGAAGCATCTCCACTGCTAATCTAGCCTTTCCCTTACTGAATCCCACTGCCCTCACAGGCCTATACTCAGGACCTTTCAAAATCATGATCAGCCAGAGAATCCCAGCTGCAGGACAGCTGTGGATCCACTAGATAGTGTCTCATTAGAGGCCCTCACAGATGCCTGTGACAGTTAACTGGAGTGTTGAGTCCGAGGGTCTGAGATAATCCCAGGGAGCAGCTGACCAAGTTGACCAAGTTGCACCTGAGCATCAGCACATTCTCAAAGCTGAAGGGACAGAACCATCTGCACAGATCAGGGGGTATCTTAAAGCTTGGGTGTCATGTGGGAGAGAGAAGCAGAGTACCTCGAGTGGTGAGAAGACCTTGGGTGGGCACTGAAGGGTGTGATAACCCTCCAGGCCACCCAGAACTCCTGCTTTGGGCACTAAAGGGGATCCAACCTGTCCAAGCTCAAGTCCTGGCATCCTGATGCAATGAGACCATCCTCTTTCCTCACAACAGTGCCTTTTAGAAGATGTTTCCAGATACAGCTCTTCAGGCTGGCACTGTTCCAGATGTCTCCTGTCATCCTCATCCCAAATGATAGCATGGATAGAGAGTACTGGGAATAGGAGGCAGGCTTCCACTTAGCCTACACAGTAGCCCGCCCATTAGGGGAATACTTGGATGGACAGTTATCATGGAGTCCTCATAGTTGACAATGTTGAGACTCCAATTTAAATCCTCTGAGTGAAAGCTCTCCTACTTGGTGGCATCAATAGTGGAAATCTGAAGTTTGCACTAAGCCTGAAGCTTCCAGAAAGTGCCTTTCTTCCTACATGGGAGAGGCACTCTCTGATCCTGCAGGCACAGCAACTGGCCCAGAGCACATGTCTCAGGGGACACCATACTGTCTTCCTCAGAGTGACACACAAGCAGAACTCCTTTCCTGTTCACAGAGATGAGGGAGATGGCAAAAGAACAAGCAACCTGCTACTCCCCCCAAGACCCTTCATCCCATGTTCCTCTCTAGAACGCCAGCAGCACGAAGGGGCCTGTTTGCTATTTTCTGCATATGCTGGCTAACAGATCCCATTCTTATCTTGGGTTGTGCATTAAAAACAGGGAAATCAGACTGCTGTAACTGCCACTGAGGACAAGTAAATAACTCCTCTCTGGCAAGAGTGAGCCACAGTGAAGCAATGGGCGTCTAATGCACCTGTTTCTCCCTTGCTATTCAAGGAAGCTCATGGGAAACTTCTCACTTCTTCCTGCTTCAGTTTTCTACAACACTGGATCTATGAACTCAGCATTTCCCCTTCCAGACAGAAAACCACGGAGCTGAAATGGTGCCTATAACAAAATGCCAAATGAGGCAAAGGTCCCAGCGTCACAGGTGTGAGGTCTGTTGCACTGCCCACATGGATTCTACAGTGGAAAAAAAAAGCCAAGCTCCCAGTGTCAGGAGGTGATTCTACAAGGTCCTCTCCTGTAGAAGAGGCGCCATTACAGGTGCTTTAGGATTAACTAACAACAGCCAAATTTGTGTACAATATTTATGTTTCCCTCCAGAGTGAGAGCTCTGAACTGATAGGCATTAAGTCCCCACTATGGAACTGAGCTGTGGCTTTCATCAGAAATATGGGGTGACAGGTACTTAAACACCAAAAATACCCAAACTAGAAAACCTACAATTAAAAAAAACAAATACAAAAAAACCCTCCTGACCTCCATCAACACCCAGTGATGAACAGCAGAGATAGCAACAGTGCCAGTGGTCACATGTTCCAGATATGCCAGGAAAATTCCAATTTGCCCAATAAATCATCATATGTCCCTAGAAATTCTACTCTTTCAGATCTGAACTATATCTTGCAGACTGCTTCCTGTAACCAGAAGCAGCACAGAATTCCATGTCAGGTCAGTTTGGGTTCAGATAATATGGCTACTATACTGTCAAAGAGATGTGCTCCCTGATAGAGCAGCCTGGCTGGGGAACAGGGCAAGAAGACCGGTAAGTGCTGCAGTCAAGTGGCAGGCCCTAGAATGTTCCTTCTAGAACATGTACAGCTTTGATCGTAACTATATCTGCTTTCACAGAGTAGGAACTAGAGGGGTCACAAGGCAACATCCTGCCTCAGGCACTGGTAGCACTGGTAAGTCTTGACACCTGTGCTGACTCAGGTGTGCTGGAAAGCAGCCAGTTGTGCAGTAAGAAGGAAGAACAACTCAGAAATAATCCCTAGTATCTACCAAACTAACCAACAAAACCTGTTTCCCTCTTCCTAGCCCCCGACCTTCCCATGCTTCACTTCCACTATCCAGAAATCTCAGCCTCAGTCTGCCCTTTCCCTGGTGCTTTGGTATCAGCTACTGTAGCCTAAAAGGCCAATGTCCTTTCATCTGTCCCTGGGGGCCCCACTGGTCATGTTTAGTTCACCATGAAGCATCCTAGAGAGAACAGCACATCCAGCAGAGGATTGCAGCCAGGGAGGAAAGCTCTGCCAAGACTTTCTGGTCCACCCAGCCTACAATTGCTTGCAGTGGCCCAGGATGATTGGTGTGAGCTGGGGGCTGGGAAGAGGGAAACAGGCTTTGTTGGTTACTTGGATGTAGGGGTGTCATAAGATAACAGAGAAGACAAGCGAACACCACAACAGAGACACCCAGCCTGCATGTACTGCTGGGTCTCTGAGCTTCAGCAAAACACTAGAACATTATAACAGCTTCAGCTCCAAGGCTCTACATGGCCCTGGGTGGAGCTGGGCCACTTATAATCACCAATGGCTATATATGGTCCCGCAGTGCGCAGCAAGCCTCCATTCAGATGATACAGGAGGAGGAAGCCTGAGTATCTGCTGCTGCTACATAGAACTTCTATGTGTGCAAAGAGACTCAGAGATAGGAGGCAAGAGAGTATCTCAACAGCTGAAGAACGGTTGGAAGAGGATAAGGGACAGGTCACAGGGACTGCTGACATGGGGATGGCTGCTTTGTCCCTTTGTCCTAGGAAGAGTAACAAACTCAAGGCCAACACTGCCCTCTGGTGCAAGAAGCCATCACTGTTAACCTGCTGCCCATACTCCACCCCCAACAGGAAATGGCACTTGCCCTGATTTTTCCATATCCTTTGGGAATCTGAAATGAAATACCTTCCTAGACACCTATATCTCCAGCTGGCTCTGACAGCCCTATTTGGGCAGCTATCCTCCCTTCACCCACCTCATTCTCATCCACCGAGTTCCTGATGAGAGGCTCTTCCTGGGATATAGCTACATCCTTAGCAAGGTACATTGATGTTACAACAACTTGCTGACCCATCTGTCTCCTTTTACTGGGCACTGTGAGTACCTCAGGACAATAACTTTGGCCTATCTGTTCTTCTACTGTCTCTGTAACACTCAACATAATGCTTGACACCAAGTTAAACATATACCTGAGACAGGCAATAAAGAATGAATGCATAGTGAATGAATGAATGAGTACTCCAGGCCACACAGTGAGAAGAACGGTGCAAAGCCGTTAAAATTCATTCAAAAATATTGTGGAGAGTTCAAGAATTAATAAGGTACATTTCCTTTTGGGAACAGTACACCCAAGCTAATAGTGTATAAAGTCTCCTCTCCACAAAGCCCAGTGTGCTATTGGCAGGACACAAAGAAGGGCAAAAGAGCAGGGCAGTAGAGAACACCTGGCAGACTGAATGTTTGTTTCTGCCCCAAATTTACATGTTGAAACCCTGACCTTGGACTTCCCAGCCTCCAGACTACGAGAAAATACATGTATTGTTTGTAAGCTCCCTGGTCTGTGGCATTTGTTAAGGTAGCCCAAATGGACTCAGACACAAGCTAAAGGTGGGAACTAAAAATCAAGTTTCAGAGCTGAGTGTGGTGGATGTTGAGAAACACTAAAGTCTCAATTCTAAACATGACTGGATCATGTCTACTGTAAGGTAAAGCAGACAGCAGATACAGACAGACGGCCCAGGAAGTTTCCAGAGAGTCATGTTGGCCTGCTCTCCATTCCTACACTCCTCTTTCATGGTCTAAGATGAAAAGTAAAAGGCCATGGCTGGATAAGAGCAGGACTTTCAAAAGCTTTGAGGGACTCTGGGGCCTGGTAAGTTCAGGACACATAGCCTGAATTGTGTTTCTTCAAAAAGATATATTAGGACTGGAGAGATGGCTCAGCAGTTAAAAACACTGACTGCTCTTCCAGAGGTACTGAGTTCAATTCCCAGCAACCACATGGTGGCTCATAACCATCTGTAATGGGATCTGATGCCCTCTTCTGGTGTGTCTGAAGACAGCTACAGTGTACTCATATATAAAGTAAATAAATAAATAAATAAATAAATAAATCTTTTTTTAAAAACCCCAAAACAAAAACAAAAAGATATGTTAAAGTCCTATACTTCCTAGTATGACCTTATCTACAAATGGAGTCTTTACCAAGGAGCTCTGATAGTTCCTGGATGGCATTCATAACCCAATATATGCCTAGTGTTCTTGTAACATGGAGAAACGTGGACAGTGACAGATATGCAGATGGAAGATAATATGAAGATGCAGCCAGCCATGTGACTATAATGATAGCTCTACAAGCCTAGGAAGCCAAGCACCAATTGCAAACATAAGAAAATGGAAGAGGTCAGAAAGGACTGAAAGCCTTAAGGAATATGGTCCTGTTTGATGCCCTCCAAAATCTTAGTTGTTTTAAGCTTCTCTGAGTTGATCTTTTGTTGTGATGACACTGAGAATCAAAAGTTCTTACAGGTGGCCAGAACTCTGTAAACACTATTACCCGGGCTAGGAACACATCCACTAGTACAATAGTACCTGTCTCTCCTCTGTTCATCCCGCTGCAGGCTACAGCTGCAGCTGGGGTTTCAGAGCATGTAGCTATTTAGGACTGGCTCAGCTGGGGAAGGTGAGTGGGAGGCAGCAGAAAGAGAAGTGAACAGTGATGCTGTGGCACATGAGGCTGCTGGGAAAGCTGGGCTGAGCCAGCAGGAAGGCCTCTGGTGGCAAAGACATCAGAGTGAAGCCATAGAAGAAGAGAGAGGAGGGGAGAAAAATGGAGGGAGGAGAGAGCATCAGAGGAAGGAGGCCAGCCAGAGGAAGGGAGGCTCAGAGGTAGGGGGGCAACAGGAGTAAATCTCCTAGTCAGTGTCCTAGTCACGGCAAAGGACAAAGGTGTTAAAAAGGGGCCCAGGGACAGAAGTCTGGGCTCTATCTAAGCCAAGAGTTTGCACACTGGCAGAGAGAGTGGGCAGTGCCACAACCTCAGGGGATGCTATGGAGGAACCTCACAGGTAAGAGCAGAAGTGCTGCTATTGGCAGAAACCATACTACAGGGTCAGAGGAAGCTAGTTTGGGGAAGGAAAAGATGGAAGTGGTTAGTAAGTCAGGAGAATGTTCTAATGCCTGTGAGACAGCTGGTGAGAGGGAATAAGAACCCCACACAGGGTGGGTGCAGGGAGGAGAGAGGCACTGAGTGGACAGGAAATAAAAGGCAAATGGACAGCACCTGTTAGAAGGGAGGCAGAGGCAGGAGGGAAGGCAGACTCTGGGTTCCAACAAATCAAAGATCACAGAAGCAGGTGAGGTAGAAGCTGGGAGCTCCCTGAGGAACCCAGAGAGCTGGTGTTAACTGCCAGTTTCAAGATGGGATGGACAACTAGATAGAAAACTCAGCCGGAGCTAGACAGAGGAGTTGTCTCCAGTTAGACAACATGGAAACACCCATGGACCCATGGATGGGACAGTGCAGAGAGAAGATACAACACAAAGAAGATAGCCAATACCCAGCAGGGGCTACTGTGAGAAAGGAGGAGTCCAAGGAAGAAGGGTGTGCAGCATCGAGGCACAGACCTCTGAGAAGCAAAAGAAAACCACCTACCAAAGTCCACACCACAGAGCTCCTTAGTGGCTGGGAGCTGTCCGTCTTGGAGAGGTGGGAGTAGGGTGGGTCAGGAGAGGGAAGGCAGGGGTGAGTGGAAAGCTAAGGAAGTCTAGACACTGTATCAAGCTGCCTAAAGTTTCAGCAAGAACTTTTCCAAAGTTTAGAAAAGATGAGAAAGTCAGGAAAGCTAGAGGGCCCTAGGCTCAGAAGGCTTTTAATTTACAATAAAACAAAAAGATATGGTAGAATGTAAAGACTCAAGAAACTCAAACATAAGGGTTTATTTCTACTCCAATTTGGATGGGCTTTTGTTCATTTGTTTGTTTGTTTAAATAGGGTCTTACTTTATACCCAAGGCTACCCTGGAACTCACTAGTAGTCAAGACTGGTATCAAACTCCTACTGCTTCAGACTACTGAAGTGTAAGCCATACACCTGGTCTGAGCTGTCCTTCCTAAAGAGCACAAATCACAAAGACAGAGTAAGAGAGCTTGACAGAAGCTGGTGACAGCAGACAACAGAGGCTGCAATCTAGGGCAGCATGTGGTCTTGTGGTCATAGTGCAGGAGATGGAGGGAAAAAAATGCCAGAAAAGTTCCACCCAGTAAGAAAACTGTAGCCTCTGGGAAGTCCAGCACTCAGTTCTGGTGTCTCAGAAGGTAGGAATGATGGAGGCTGCAAACACAGGCAAACTGAAATCTGAGGAATTCAGAATACTCAACTGTCTCTCCCCTACACAGCCTGAGATGCTCCAGTCTCCAGGAGTGATAGTAAAAGCAGACATCTGACAGGTGTGCCTATGTGGCTCTACATTTACTTCTGACTCCTCACAATAACCTCTGTGATGAGTCACCTGCCACTTCCGGGTCTGAAGCTATGGAGACATTCTGGCAGCATAGGTTGAGCCAAATGCCAGGGGAATGCTGCCAGGATCTCAGGGCCAGAGTGCACAGCTTGGTCATAGGAATCCACCATTCTCCTGTTGGCCACTATAAAGACAGAAAGGAGGCAAGGGCCATGAAGCAGCTGCAACCCCAGCCAGGAGTGAGATGGAGACAGCAGCCCCATAGCTCAATGGAGCACTAAGCAGGCTCACCCTTAGGCAGCGAGCCAGAAGAGTCCTCCCTTGGATCTCCTATGTCCTCCTAAGGCCTATTTGTTAAAGGGTTTGATCCCCAGACTTGGCACTATGTGAAAGTGGTAGAGCAGCGGCTCTCAACCTTCCTAACGCTGCAACCCTTTAACACAGTTCCCCATGTTGTGGTGACCCCAGTCATAAAATTATTTTTATTGCTACTTCATAACTGTAATTTTCCTAGTGTTATGAATTATAATGTAAATTATAATATGCAGGATATGCAACCCCTGTGATAGGGTCATTTAACCCCTCAAAAGGATTGTGTCCTACAGGTTGAGAACCACTATGCCAGAGTCTTCAGGCGGTGAGGTACAGTGGAAGGTCTTTGGGTCACTAGGGATGTTCTCCCCGAGTCTCCCAGTTTCCCTTCCTGGCTATGAGACAGTCTGTTCTGCTCTGCCACATGTTCCTATTGCAATCAGGCTGTGAACCACTTCTGAAATA
Source organism: Grammomys surdaster (assembly GCF_004785775.1). NCBI lineage: Eukaryota > Metazoa > Chordata > Mammalia > Rodentia > Muridae > Grammomys > Grammomys surdaster. Next base: position 3,335,530 of record NW_021604650.1, read on the forward strand.
AGGGGCTGAAGCTCACTACGTTTCTAAGTTGTTACAGTGACAGAAGCCAGCCCAGTCTCACTGCTGCAGAGGTCTGGAAAAGGCTACCTAGAACCCTCTCTCCCAGAGAGAAGACCACTGCCCACACCGATAGCCTTCTCCAACTGTTTCCTGCCCACATCGCCCCGCGCACTTTGGAATCCCAGTCTTCCGTACAGAGGATCAGCCACAGAGTGTCACTGGATACTTGAGGAAATCTCCGAAACAGATTTAGGAATGTTTTAATAGACATTTTGGAGAGAAAAATAATATAAAGAGAAGACACATAGAAAAACTATAATTAATCTCCTCAGAGAAATAAAAAAATGATTGCATCCATTAAGAGGCGGCTGTTATTTTAAAAAGCAACAAGAGAGAGATCTAGGAAATTAAAAATAGAGCTGCAGAAAGGTTTTTAATGTAACAAGTATGATCACAAGACAGTTCAGGACAGCATCATCCAGAAAGGCTAGCCTACAGAAAACAGGAGAAAGTTTAAGACTCATGCAGGGAGTCCACTATCTAGCTACTTAGAATCCCAGAGAGAAAGAAAACAAGGGGGTGGAGAACAACCTATGGTGGTGGGAGGAGGGGCTGAAGGACACCCACTTCCTTCCATGTTGAAGGTTCTGTGATTCATGTTGCTGAAAGCCCCAGCTGGAAAAGAATTAGTAGGAACCTAGTGAGCTTCCTGTAGTTGTTTTCTAAGGTGATGGTAACAAATGATCACAAACTTAATGTCTGAGGACAACAGGAACGCATCCTGTTTCAGTTTGGGAGTCCAGAAATTCAGCATCAGCTTTAGTTGAAATCTGCTCATAGGCAGGGCTATGGGAAGGACCCATTCCTTGCTTTTCCAGCTTCTAGAGGCAGCCGGTCCTCCTTGGCTTGCAGCCATATTACTTCAATGGCTGCCTGCCTCTGCCCCCACATCACTTTCCTAGTGCAACTCTCTCTCTCCTCAGGATCCTGAAATAGCATGTAGGGCTTGTCCCCTGTCAAGGTCCTTATATCTCTAGGCTTGACCATAAAATACCTCTGAGCAAAGAAAAAGAAGTTACACAGAACAGTCATCAACAGGGATGCTGACAAGCTCCTAGACCAATATCTCCAATGTCCTAAGGGAGCCCTTTCCAACCTTGAGTGTCCTACCCAGTCAGACCATCACATTAGTGGTAGTGGGACATAGGCCAGAGCTCTATGTTGCCAGCTGTAGTAGCCTGAATGGATGCTAAGAATTCTGTTCAGGTGAAGCCAGAATTCTTGACTTCACTGCAAAGAAGAATTTCAGGATAAACTGGTAGAAAGCAGAAAAAACAGGAAGGGATTTCAACATAAAGGAAGAGCAGTACACGCTCCAATGGGGTGTGAGCATCTCAAAGAGCTACATCCAAGTATCTTAGCAACAGCCATGCAAACTGCCTTACTGGTTCTTAACATCCCATTGTTATTGTTTTTAGATTTATTTATTTTATCTGTATGTTTTGCTTACATGGATGTAGGTACATACATACATACATATATACATACATACATGCATACATACATGTAAGCTCTAGAACACATACATACATGTAACTCTAGAACTGGAATTACAGATAGTTGTGAACCACCATGTGGGCATTGGGAATTAAACCTGGGTCACTGGCATTAGCAACAAGTGCTCTTAACCACCAAGATATCTTTCCAATCCCTGAAATTCCATTATTCAAAAGGTTTCTAAGAAATTTTCTTCCCTCTTTTTTGGAAAATAAGGTAAAAAGGTGGTTCCTCGGTGCCTTAGGTGGGGTCACAATCTAATAAGTTAAAACCATGGGCCTTGAGGGATTCAAAAGTATGACACATCTTATGTCTTTTACTATAGACTTTCTAGTCTCTATTTCTCTATTTCTATTTTTATGTGTATGAGTGTTTTGCCTGTGTCTTAAGTAAACTATGTGTATGCAGTACCTATGGAGGACAGAAGAGGGTGTAAGATCCCCTGGAACTGTAGTTATAGACAATTTGTGACCTGTGGGTGCTGGGAATTGAACTCGGGTCCTCTGCAAGAGAAGCAAGTGATTGCTGGGCGGTGGTGGCGCACGCCTTTGATCTCAGCACTTGGGAGGCAGAGGCAGGTAGATTTCTGAGTTTGTGGCCAGCCTGGTCTACAGAGTGAGTTCCAGGACAGCCAGAACTATACAGAGAAACCCTGTCTCGAAAAAAACAAAAAAAAAAAAAAGAGAGAGAGAGACAGAGAGAGAAGCAAGTGATCTTAAGCATGGAACCATATCTATAGCCTCTTTAATTTTAACTATTATCTTTATGAAAGTTTTTAGTCTTGTTTGTGAAATTCTCAGAAAATGTCAAATGTCAGGTTTACAGATAGGAAAGGAGAAGGGCCATCCTTGATCATATACAGTTAGGCTTTAGTTTCATTACTATTTTAACATTCTCATTTCTCTCTCTCTCTCTATATATATATATACATATATATATATTACATCATAATATATATATGTATATATGTATGTGTATATTTATAGTACTTTGTTTACATAGGCAACCTCCATAGTAAGTTATGTTGTAATTTTTTTTTTTTTTACTCTTAGTTGGTGAAAGACTTAAACTGGCCTCTGGAATGAAAGGTTCTTTCATCTTCCAGGTCTCCTTAATTTTCCATCTATTTATCTTGTCTCAATCAATCAATCAATCAATGTCTAGAAAATACAGCTCTCAGGCATGCCAAGGCCCTGGCCGCCACCAGAAGGAACAAAAGGAACCACCTGGTGAGCCCCAAGCCATTGTCCAGCAAGTCTGCAGAGCCACCTACAGATTTAACAGACTGTGGAAGGCTCAGGATGTTCCAGTGGAGTGACTGTTAGACAGCAAAACAGGCAGATTAGCTTATGGGAAATGAATGAAGCAAACACCAAATCCAGCAAAGTGAGAAGTTAGACAAGGAAATACTACCATAGCACACACTTTTAGATGTGACTACTTGATTTGAATAATTTAAAATATAAAAAGTATGACTACAACCATGCTAGAAAGATGTACAGAGAAGAAAGGGTCCATATCTGGGATTGCGGAGAGTAGAAAATGAAATAAACCTATCACAGAGGGAAAAAATCAGTAAGTACAGAACTGGATATCAAGCAAGGTCAGTTGATAGACTGTTGGCTGTTCAAGTATGAAGACCTGGGCTTGATGTCTGATATTCTCTAAAAGCTGCACATTGTGGTGAATTTGCAATCCCAGAACTGGGAAGGGACAGGTGAATCCAGGGTGCCATAGCTAACTAGCCTAGCCTGATGAGCAAGCCTTAGCTGCCAATAAGAGATTCAGACTCACCCCCAGAGAAAGTTATTAATTTAACAGGCTGGCAAGCCAAGGATGGGTAAGATTTTGCTCAGAGCCTTACCAACCTAAGACATAAGTGCATTGCTTTTGATAATGCATATTCCGTGACAGGTAAGGAAGGTATTCTTGTCAGAACGACCTAAGACAGGCTCAGTCTTGTTTATGAAATTAAAAAAGGGAGAGATGTGAAGAGCTTTTGAGGCTGCTTGGCAGGAATCTGACATAGGACAAGAACAAGGAAATGGGCTTCAGGCAGGACTCTGACATTAGGCTAGAACAAAGAATTTCAGGCAGGAATCTAAATATTAGGCTACAACAAAAAAGTAGTCTTCAGGCATGAAAATGACTTTGGGCTAGGATAGGGAAGTAGGTTCAGATATTTTGGTCATCCTGATAAGCCCTTAGAAACAGTGTTCACAGGACTTTGTTTATTGCCTTGCTTGTTCTTTGACTGTTTGTGTTTATTGTCTTGCTTACTCCTTGACTATTTTCATCTATTGTATTGCTAGTTTCTCAGCCTAGAATTGACCTTAATACTTGCATGTAATTAAAATGGTATAAAACCAGACTGGGAAAAATAAAAATAAAAATAAATTAGAGAGAGAGAGAGAGAGAGAGAGAGAGAGAGAATGATTCTGACTCAAAAACAAGATGGACACTCCAGAGGAATGACATTAGAGGTGCTCAATGGGTAAAGTGCTTGCTGTTGGAGCATGAGGACCTGATTTTGGATCCTCAACACCCACATAAAAAGCCAGACATGGTAGCACGTATCCATAACCCTAGAACTTGAAGGGCTTACTGACCAGCTAGTTTAGTTAAAATGGCAAATTCCAGGTTCAATGAAAGACCCTATCTCAAAAAAACAAAGAGGAGAGCAATAGAGGAGGATATCCTGACATCAATCTCCACAACCTTCCATTACAGGCAAGTTCATGTATGTGCACATGTGCATGTAGGCACGAGCACACACACACACACATACATACATATTATGTTCTGTCATCATTATTATAATATTTGTCTGTTTTATGCTGAGGTCAAACCACTGAAGGATACCTCCAGCTCTCGTTTTCTTTTTTCTTGTTAATTTGTTGATTTTGGTGACTGTATACTGCTCTTTATAGCAGAGTTGAGTCATGACTAAACGAGGAACCACTCACTATTCATTGACTGAATATTTCTGTCTGTCCTCCCACACTCACAAGTGATGATTCTACATACTTCAACATGATGGTGTTAGCAAGTGTGACTTTTGGGAACTGAACAGGTCATGGAGGGACACAACTCCTGAATGTAATAAGAACAGTGATCTAAGAATCAAACAGAGGCCTTATTAGATACCTTGATCTTAGATTTCCAGTCTTTAGAAAGTGAGAACAAATGTCTATTGCTTGTAAACCATGCTGTCTATGGTATTAATAGCATTAGAATACCTCATACAGACTGAGGCGGTGCTGACAGATCCTTGCTTCTTCTTTTTAAAGCTAAAAGAACCACAGCATACAGATTGATAAAACTGTAATTCTTAACGCTAAGGTAACAAGCAAACTGAATTTAATATACTAACTGTTCCATTTTCGTGAATGATTAAAAAGTCATAATAAAACCAATTACAATGTCCAAAAAATGGACAGCTTTGGTGGTGTAATCCCAACACAAAGGGGGAAAGAGGCAGGAGATCAGGAGTTCAAGGCCATCCTCAACTAAATAACAAATTTGAAGCTAACCTGGACTATATGAGGCCCTGTTTCAAAACAAACCAACCAGAAATTAAAAATGAAAAGCTGGGGCTGGAGAGATGGCTCAGGGGTTAAGAGCACTGGCCATTCTTCCAGAGGACTAGGTTCAATTCCCAGCATCCACATGGCAGTAACTCTAGTTCCAGGGGACCTAACACCCTCACATAGACATACACACAGGCAAAACATCAATGCACATAAAATAAGAATAAAATTATTAAAGAAATAAATGTATCTTTAAAAGAAAAAGAAAAATGTATCTTTTAAAGAATAAATATATCTTTAAAAAGAAGAATGCTAGTTGTTCTTCCAGAGGATCCAGGTTCAATTCCCAGCACCTACATAGCAGCTCACAACCATCTTTAAGTCCAGTCCCAGGAGATCATACTACCTGTTGGGCCTCAGTAGGCAGTAGGCATTCATGTGGTATACAGACATATGTTCAGTCAAAGCACCTATACATATAAAGTAAAATAAAATTTAAAACGACAAAAGAAAAGCCTTGACTTCTATCAAAGGCATGTAAGAATTTCTCTTAGAAACAGATGTGCCATTGGAACTGCTGCATCAGACAGCATAGCAAACTCTCACTCTCTAAAGCACTGTTCTAACAGTTTGGGCAGCCAGTGAAGGACAGTGGACTCCTATATATCCCCTAGAGTCATTACTTACTCCTACAATGTCTGACTTTTGACTTCTGTCAATTCTGTAGGTATAAAATATTTTGCTTACATTCATTTCGCTTGTGTATGTGCTCAATGCTAACCCCGAGCCTTGTATTTGTTGGAAAGCACACCATCAGAGATCTAATCCCCAGCTCCTGTTTTGTTTGCACTGTGAGGTCTCTATTAGAGAAGCTGGAGATGAGCTCAAGGTCATGGATATCTTTTGAGTTTTACTCTTTGGTGAATTGCATGTTCATTTCACTTGTCCATTTTCCCGCTGATCTAGTTGTCCTTTTCTTGCTAGCTGTAATAAATGTTTGTATTAGTCCAGAACCAAATCCATTCTCCATTACCTATGTGGCAGACTCCCTCTTGCATGGAGAATGTCTAGCAGACGTTAGGGAAAAGGAAGAGTTGAAGTGAGAAAGAAAATATGAGATGGGGCAAGCTCCAGGCTTGAGTAAGGGCTGGCCTTGAATCAAGCAAGAACACCTCCTTGAAAGAACAAGTTTTCTGGGACAGTCCAATTGTAAAATTTCCCAGTATCTGGCTAGGGACATTATCCAATGACTGACACAGTTTTTAAAATCTCTGCTACTAGCCTAAGGCACAGATGTCACCATCCAGGAGACACAGCCAAAAAGAGTAGACCATCATCCCAGGGCAAACCATGAGCAAACGGCATGCCTCCTACTGACATGTAAGCTGCCCGCCTGCCACAGCTGCTCCAAGAACAGGGATAATGAGGTCAAGCTGCATCAAGATTAAACTTAAAGACAACATCTGGCCCATTAGATAAGCAGATGCAGCAGCACTTGCTTCTGAGGGAGTTTAAGAAATTCACTTTCCAAACAAGGAGGTTGAGGTCAAGTGACTCTTGCGGAAAAGCTAAGACTGGTGGCAGACAAGATCTCTGCTGTGGTCACCTTGTTTTGGAAAGAAACACTTTTCTGGCTATAATCTGACATGTTTCTGTAGAGTGCTACGGTCACTGGCATTGCTGTTGTTGTTACTTTGAGACAGGGTCACAGCCCTAGCTGGTCTAGAGGTTGCTATGTAGACTAGACTAACTTGGAACTTTCAGTGTTCCTCCTGCCTCTACCTCCCACGTGCTGGGATTACAGGGGTGAGCTGCCACTATCTACAAACATGCCTGGCCCTATAGTCTTTCTTTAAAGATAAAAAGCAAGAGTGGGGTTCAGACACTAAGCCTGTTCTAGTTTAAAATGTACCAAGAGTCAGCAGTTTGAAGCCCAGTACCACTGAGCCACAAAACCCAACAGCATGACTATGGCTCCCATACCTCACCAATCTTCCAAGCCAGTGGTAGATGGTTATCATCCTAGCACTTGGAAGGGGCTAGGCAGGAAGATCATAAACTCAAGGTTAATTCTAACTACTTAGCAAGTTTGAGGCCGACCTATGCTCTATGATACCCTATCTCAAACCAAGCAAACAAACAAACAAACAAAAGTGTGCTGGGCTGATAACAGAATCAGTGAAATAAATGTAAAATGCTTGGTTGAAATCTAGCTTTGATGACCTGATGTAGCTCAGTAGTAGATTACTTGTCTACCAGCAAGACCCTTGTTCAGGCATTCCCAACACTGCCAAAAAAAAAAAAAAAAAAGCCTGAATTTCAGACAAACACTAAAAATATTTAAATATAAGTTTATCCTATATAATAAGAATATATTTATACTGCATAAATATTTGTTGTTTAATCACAATTTAAGTTTACCAAGGTATCCTGCAGTTTATTGACAACTCTAACAAACCATTAGAGTTGAGATCCTACAGGGGAAGAAAAGGAAACTAGCAGAGAGAATTCCCAGGGCAAACCCAGTGTCTACACCTTAGGAGTCAAGCTGCCTGGATCTGAATCAGCTCCACAGATTCTGAAGAAGCTGCTTCACCACTGAGCCTCAATTTTTTTCCCTATAAAGTGTGAGTTGATAGTAATTACCTCTGATGGTTGCTAAGGAGAGATCAAATGAGTTGAGGTACATAAAGTGCCTCGGCCACTGCCTGTCACATAGTCAGCCTTCACTCAAACGGAGGCTGTTTGTACTTGGAGTAGTACTGAGTATTAATGGTGGATCTGTGGGTGCTGCCAAGGTGGCATAAGGCAAAGGGGAAGAACGCTGATTACATCACCACTTCCACCCCAAAGGTGTATCAGAGAGGCTGGGGTTGCAGCAGGGAGAAGTCTTGTTTGCTGAGATGGTGTTCAGAACAAGTCAGACCAAAGACAAGGCTCTGCTGCTACCACAAGCTGCTAACAGGGAGCCACTGGGCTGGTCTTGCTCTTCTTGCTGGTCTACCAGACTGTGCATACTGCTCTCTGGCTCCATTTTCAATGGCATCATGTCACTCGATGGAAAGTAGCCATAGCTGGTATATTTATTCCTTAGGAATTAGAAAACCCTCTCATCAGGACTCTTTCCTCACCTATCTTATCTACCCAATGACATAATACCTCCACAGTGGGCCAATGAACAAAACCCCTTCTCTACCTTCCTTTTTTGCTACAGAATTCAAAGTAAGAAATTTCTTTCTCTATTTAAGGGCTTAAAACACAAAGGGTTTAATTCCATCAAAGTGGGAGGAAGAGCTAAGAAAGATGGGAAACAAGGCCCTCTGCTGATGCGTAGATGTATACAGCACCTAAGAAGCTACTGAGAGCATCCCAAAATAAAAATGTTTTAATTACTTTTAACAACTCAAAAGTGGTCCCTCTATCTTCTAAGGGACTGATTTCCTTGCTCCCTCCCAATCAACACTGGACTTTTGAAAGTTGAAGTATGGGGGTTTAAAACTACAGTGTTTTGATATACAGGCCAAACATCTATCGTTTCTATAGCTGAACTTGGCCTTTCCTTCATCTTCTCCATCATGTTCCTACAAGCACACAAAGCCCCCTCTGGTCTTTCTCAACCCTGTCTCCCCAAGGCCCACATTATAGCAGCAGCATCAGCACTTCTCTCCCTCACCCATCATCTACTGCAGAAGTCCCTTACATCATCTTGCCTTCCACTTCTGAAAACCCATCCTACATTATCTCTTCTGATGACCTGTACTATTGTAATATTCTTGTAACTGTCACTGCAGGAGCCACTAGTAGGTAAGATGTCCATATGGCAGTTCTAGGCTGAGCTCATGATGACCAACCTGCTTTCCAGCCTGTCTCCATCATCCTTCCACTTCCTGGATCCTGTACATCCAGCCCACCTGCCTTTGCTCTATGATTTAATCATCTCCTTTCCCTCTAGATAGGACAGAGATAACAGGAGAGGTGATAAGAGTAACATAACCAAGAAAGCCAGAATACAGGTCAGGTATATGGATCTCACAGCCTCAAAGGCTGATTATATCCCACCTCCACCTCAGACTCCATGTTAGCCAGGGAAACAACAGATATTTTGAAACAATGGGTGGAGTGAACGCTGAACAGTTAGACAACTACATCCTCCTAATCACCCCAGGGAGAACAGAACTCACTCTCTGGAGAAAAGCAGGAGCCTCTAGACTGAGGTAGGGCACAAGACATAGTGGAAGACTGAAGATCTTGCAAAAACAGGGCTAGGAATTGAAGATAAATGTCTCTGTATTTTACCCCCTCCCACATACCATTCCTAGAATACCTAGAGTAAGAGAAGGGGAAAGATTTCTGGATGTAAGACCCCACAAATAGCCCACCTCATCACCTAACCTAGCATATGACAAAACTGAGTCCCATGCACTTTGGACTCAGGCAGCTTTTGAGTCTCCCACTCTTAAAACATCTAGGCAAGGTAAGATCATTGGGCTGATTTATTCAAAGAAGACAGAAAGAAAGTTGCAAGAAAAAAAGCAATTTAGAGGCAGTCGACTATGCATGAAGAAGAAAAAGCGTATCATTAAAATCCTCAGGGAAATAAGATCATATCCCCAAAACAATGGGATATTATACATGTGTTCTTAAAGAACTACTCAGGGAAAAGGGCACTAGGAAATTAAAAGTATGTTGGAAACAAACAAAAACATCAATAGAAGAGTTGGTAAGGTGAAATGCTAAGGTGAAGGGAAATCTAGAAACTGAAGCAAAAAGACAAAGAAACAGCACATAAGCCAGGCAGAGGGGACAAGATGAGAGGGTCAGTTCAAGAGATCAAAAAGCAAAATAACATGAGTTTCAGAGAGTGGTGAAAATAAGGAGAAAAAAATTAATAATAATTCAAGGAATTCCCAGGGAAGAAAGGGAAGGGCTGGTTGGGAGTGTCATGAATACACCAATACCAAGATGTGCTGCTGCTCATCAGGGCAGAGCAGTCACAAATCAGAAAGGTTTTGGATTTCTCAGCAATTTGAGACACTACAAAAGTACAAAGCATAACTTCAAACTTGTCAAAGAAAAATGACTCCCAACCTGAAATGTTTCTGTCCATCTAGCTACAGATCATGTATGAAAGTAAAACAATAAAGTAAGCCAGATGTGGTAGTACACACATGTCTACCCTAGCACACAGGAGGTTCTGGAGGAAGAAGGATTAAGACACTGGAGGCATGGGTGTAGTGGTGCAGGCCTTTAATCCCAGAATTTGGGAGGCAGAGGCAGATGGATCTCTGTGAGTTAGAGGCCAGCTTGGTCTACAGAGAGTTCCAGGACAGTCACAGTTACATAGTGAGTCCCTGTCTTCAAAATTCTTTTCCCCACCAAAAACAAAGCAAAAAATAAACCCTGCAGGCAGAGGCATGCTTGTCCCAGTACTTGGGAATACCGAGACAATTTCTGTGAGTTCTAGGTCAGCCTGGTCCACATAGTGAGTTTCTAGGCTACACAGTGAGTCTCAGTCTCTCAGTCTCTATCTTACACACACACACACACACACACACACACACACACACACACACACACAAGCACACAGGGGTGGGGGAAGCACAACTCTAGAGGCCAGCCCGGGGAATACAGCAAAACCCTGCCTCTTAAACAAATTTAGTAAGACTAGGGCTAGCTGGGCCATGTAATGCACACCTTTAGTCCCAGTGCTCAGGAGGCAGAAGCAGGCAGATCTCTGTGAGTTCAAGGCCACCCTGGTCTACAGAATGAGTTCCAAGGCAGCCTGGACTACACAGAAAAAACCTGTCTCAAAAAACCAAAACAAAACCTAGGGCTTGTGTCATGGTTTGAATAGGAATGACCCCTATTACAACACTTATATGTTTGAATGCTTGGCCATAGTGAGTGGCATTATTAGGAGTTATAACTTTGTTGGAGTAAGTGTGTCACTGTGGTGGTGGGTTTTCAAGTCTCCTATAGTCGACCTCTGCCCAGCATGGAATCCAGTCTCCTCCTATGGCCTTAGAATCAAGATGTATAGCTCTTGGCTCCTCTAACACCATGTCTGCCTTCATGCTGCCATGCTTCCCGCCATGATGATAATGGACCACTAAACCTCTGAAACTGTAAGCCAGCCCCAATTAAATGTTTTCTTTTATAAGAGTTGCCATGATCATGATGTCTCTTCACAGCAATGAAACCCTAACTAAGATAGCTAGCCACTTTCCCCAGAAACTATCATGGTGGGCTCTACTCCAACAGGGGAGCAGTAAGAAAGAAGGCATTTGTGAGCATGCACACATGAGTGAAGTTCCCTGAAGATGCTTTGTCTCTGATCACTATCACGCAGAGGCTGGAATTACAGGTGGTTGTAAGCTGTCAGAGTTGGGGGATAGAACAGATCTTAGATCCTCTGTAAAAGCAATACATGTACTGAACTGCTGAGCCATCTCTCCAGTGCCCATGGTTTTTGTGTTGTGTTTTGTTTTGTTTGAGACAGGGTTTCTCTGGTAGCCCTGCCTGTCCTGGAACTCACAGCCTGCTTCTGCCTCACAGGTGCTGGGATTAAAAGCATGCACCATCACCAGCTACAATTTTTAAGGATTTGTTTTTTGGTTTTTTAAAAGATGTATTTATTTATTATGTCTAGAGTATTCTGCCTGCCTGTGTGCCTGTATGGCCAGAAGAGGGCACCAGACCTCATTATAGATGACTGTGAGCCACCATGTGGTTGCTGGGAATTGAACTCAGAACCTCTGGAAGCAGTCAGTGCTCTTAACCGCTAAGCCATCTCTCCAGCCTCCACAATTTTTAATTTAGTTTTTAATCAGTGCACTCTGAGTAATATGAGATCTCTCTTGGCTCTGCTCATCCTTGGGTAGACTTGAATCACCTCTTGTTCAGCAAATCTATGCTGCATCTGTTACAAACCTGCTAGTCACTTGAAGTCTAAATTACTGAAAACTGTTCTAGTAACACAGCACTCTTGCTCAGGCAACCGTCACTTACTTACCAATGGTCCCAAGTGCAAGAGCAGCAGAAGGCCATAATATGCTTCCTTTAAATAACAGTTCTTGATTTAATAAGGAAAGAAAATCATAGGCTAAGTTTGCTAAGATCTTCCGCGAGAAAGATTCTATGTGTTGTCAAGTGGTGGTGGTGCAGGCCTTTAATCCCAGCACTCATGAGGCAGAGGCAGGTGGATCTCTGTAAGTCTGAGGCCAGCCTGGTCTATAGATTGAGTTCCAGGACATCCAGGACTACACAAAGAAACTTGTCTTGAAAAACAAACAAACAAACAAACAAACAAACAAACAAAAAAAGATTGTATTTGTGAAACAATGAAGAAGAAAAAAGAAATTAAATTAAAATAAATAATTTTGATGCTGTATCTCAAACTGCAAAAAGTCAGTGCCACCAGTACTAGGGTAAGTACCTTGTTCATGCCATCACTAGGTCTGTGTCATCTCAGAGCAGCACTAGGAGGGCGAGGACAGAGCTTTTGAAAATGGGGGCGGGTGTGTGTGTGCATGCACGTGTGTGTGTATGTGACACTTCCAGCACTTCGAAGACAGAAGCAAAAGGGCTGGAGTTCTAGGACAGCTTGGACTATATAGTGAACCTCTGTCTCAAAACAACTACCACCAAAAGAACAAACCAAAATATTTTGAGGAAGACCACAGTCATATAAGTTTTGTTATAACAAATATTGTTGATTTATGCCTTGCCTGACTTATTCAAATGTAGTGTATAGGTAAGAGTTTGAAACTATGAGGACTCAGGCATCCTGGGCCCTAACTGAAGGATAAAGGGTCTGCTGTCCACCCCCACACACATCTGCCTCATCTTTGTTATGTAAATGTGGCATATACAACTAGCTACAGGAGCAAAGCAATAGAACTCATTTCCTCCCTACTCTATGCCAGGCACCTTTTAGCTCACTTAATTTTTCCCAAAATCCCACAGGGATATAATCAACCCAAATTTTACTGATAAGAAAAATGAGGCTACTCGAGACCCACAGAAAGTGGCAAATGCCAGAATTATTACTTCCATTTAATTTCAGAACCCCCGTTTTCCCATCCAAGGAACCTGGCCTGGTGCCTGCTCATAGTGTGGGTTCCAAACATACTTAATTGAACAAAGATAAAATTGTATTGGAATGCAAATGTTCTCCTGGAGCCAGGATCTTCCCATGCTATAAGATCTAGAAAAAGAGGCCTGTGAGCCAGGGCAGTGGCTATAGCTAACAAGGAAGTGAACTAAGAATTGGTTCGTTCCCCTACTGTACCCAGGAGCCTCTAAAAGAGTAGGAGGTGCACTTAACAGCTGAACTATCACTCCAGCTGGGTATAAAAAGGCCCAGTTTTATGTGGGTTCTGCACCTCAAACTCTGGTCCTCATTCTTATACAATAATAAGCACTTTACTAGTTGAGACAGGGTTTCACTATGTGGCTATGGCTGTCCTAGAACTCACTACTTAAATGAGGCTGGCCTCAGTCTCAGAGATCCACCTTCCCCTGGCTTCCAAATACTGGAAGTAAAAGCATGTGCCACCAAGCCCACCTAGTCCTTTATATTCTAAATATTGCACATTTTTAGTAAACTTTAAGATTTTTCCATGTTGACTTCAGAACTTTAAAAAATTGAATTAAAACTCTGAATATATTAAAAGCATAAGATCAATACGTATTATATTATAGATTATATATAATAATATATCCAATAGTGAGAATGCTGATTCATACGGTAATTTGCTTGTTTTGTTTTGTTGAGACGGGGTATCAATATGTAGTTCTGGCTATCCAGGAGCTTGCTGTATAGACCAGGCTGGCCTCAAACTCAGAGATCCTCTGACCTCTGCCTCTGAGTGCTGGGACTAAAGGTGTGTGCCACCATGACTCAGCGATAGTTCCTTAATAGTACTAAGTTCTTAAAGCTTCAAACACTGGTTAAGTGACTGCACTAGTTTACATTCCCACCAACAATGTGCAGGACTCCCTCTCCCCACACCCTTTACCAACACTTGGTTTTGTTTTTGTTGTTACTGCTCTTGTTTTTCAAGAGGGTCTCAGGTAGTCTAGGCTGTCCTGGAACTCTGTGTACTCAAGGCTAGCCTTGAACTGATCCTCTTGCTTTTACCTTCCGATTGCCAGGACTACAGCATGTTGCTACGTGACCCGCTTTATTTGTCCCTTTGATAACACTCATTCTAACTGGAGGGAGGAGGTGTCTCCTGGTTTTGATTGCGTTTCCTTGCTGAATACTGATGACGAGCATTTTCTCATAAACCTGCTGATTGTGATTTTGTCCCATCTTTTCTATCCATGTCTATCACTCTCACCTCCAAGCTAAGGACCAAATCCCAGGCCTAAATGCTCTACCACTGAGCTAAGTTAAATCTCAAACCATCTGTAGACTGTTTGTCTGGTGTCTTCATTGACTATAAATGATAATTCATACCCAAAGGATGATGACTAAATGCTGTGTGATCAAAGCCATCTTATTGATTATTTTGACAATATCACTGTTGTGGGATTGAGAGTAAGATGAAGCATGGAGTCTGCTTAAAATCTGCTCCCAGAAACTTAAAATCTCAAACGGTTAGGAGTTTGAAACAGTTTGTATATGAGAAAGTACGTCACACAAGAGAAAGTAGCAAAGGTCCCACACATGGAAGGATCGAGCGCTGGGAGAAGCTGAGATGTTGCTGAGGAAACTGAAAGAAAGGGTCACAGAGGCAGAGCCACTGCAGAAAACCCTGGCTCACGGGGTTCTAACACGTGCTCAGCAAGTGTACCAGACTGAGAAAACAACCCCCAACACGTCCTGTTGCAGAGGCTCTGCTTCAGGTCAGGGTCCAGCAAACCTTAATTCCCTACCCCCAGTGTTTATAAACCAGGTTGCCTGGGGGAAGCTCACTTGCCTGAAACTTTAAAATAAGAATAATTCAGCCTCAGATATTCATTTGGGAAGATTGCTATGAGAATCCATGTAAACTGCCCTTGGCAGGGAAGTAAACACGCTACCAACTAATAATCACACACATCAAGCAAAGCTTGATTTCCAGGCTGAGGTCAGACCTGAAAAGATCATCAGCTCAGTGCAGAGAGGTGCCAGAATGACTAGAGGTGATCAGCACAGAGGTGACAGGCAAAACTATGACAGAGAGTTGAACCTTGGCAAGCTAGAAAGGAGCCATGTGTCCTCAAGTCCCCCAACCATTCTTTCTCTAGTAAAGCAGTGCTCAGGCCTACAGAGCTTAACCCAGCACACCCCAGCTGTTTTCTTCTCAAAACACACTTCCCAAGAACGGGAAACAAAGGCCATGTGGGATGTAGGAATGCCAGGTGGAGAAACCACGGCAGGAACAAAACTGGTGAAGTGCTGGGCAGGGGCAAATGAATAATACTGAAATGTCACCTGGCAAGAGCTCAAAAAATATCCGAGGCAGGTGGCAGGATTTTCTGGGGCAATGGGAACACTTGTGTCACAGAAAGGGCAGTTTGAGGTAGATAACATGTGGTAAGAGGCACCAATGGCACCAGCAGAAGGTGTACAAAGGTTAAGGGAAGGACCCACACAAAAGTAGAGGAAGAAGCGTTCATTCCTTCAGTCTTGACAGAGCCTTTCACAAAACCTGAGCGCTGTTAGAATTGCAGATAAACTGAATAGATAGAGGATGCTTGTGAAACTGACTTCATTCTCATCAGGATCATTCTGGCTGGGGGATGTAGATCAGTGACAAAGCACTTAACCAACATGCATTAAGGTCACTGGTTCAATTCTCGGTATCCAGGGGAAAACAGATCATTCCAGATTAATTCAGATTAATACAGACTGTGGTTTTGCCTCAGATCTCCTCCTAACCATAGGTTTCCTGAACAGAGAATATAAGCCATAGGAGTAAATCACCTGTCCTCTCTAGCCCACACTGAGAAAACATACAGTCCCTATTAAGTGTTGGTGTGCGGTTTGGTTTAGGGCCTGACAGAGGAAAACAATTAAAGCATGCTGACCTCCACCCTCTTCTGCCTCCTGAACACACAGGTACACACACACCACTTCCCATCTCCTTGAGTTGCTATCCCATGACTTGGCAGGCATCTGGGCTGTTAGCAGTTTAGATAAAGAGCCAGAAGACATGGGGCCTTATCGGCTCTCCTCCTGAAGTGAGGGAAAATTTTCCTCCCAAACAAATATGAGAGCTCTCTGACGCTGCATGGAGCAGTGAGTGCTAGTCACAGGCCAGTGGCTGCACTTTCCCTCACTGCTATCCATTAGACCTTCAGCCTTATAAAGTTACCGTTAACTTCCAGCATCCACATGCCCCCAGGAAGCTAGGCCTTCAGCTCCATTAGCCACAGACATCACTTCACAGCCCAAGGTGGCTCTGATTTGGAGCCAGACTAAGAACAGACCTTCCCCTGACCTGCCTCTGGTAGCTGTGCCAGTTTCACAAGAGACCCTTGTTGCTTTCCTCCAACAAGCCATTACTACATAAAGGCAGGCTGGCCTAGAGTTTTGTGTCTACCGCCCATATCCTTCTATCCAAAATCTGAGACACGATCTATCTTCATTATCAAGCAGGGTTTTGCCATCTCCAACCACAGATGTTCCCATAGGCCCTGAGCAATGATATAGTCCACCCTCTACTCGATTCCCATCCTTAAGATCTGTACCAAGAATGTCTCCTCGCCTTTTCTTGCTAGAAAGCTATCTGTTCTATAGAGAGTAACAATGGCCACAATGTGAATACACACACATACACACACACACACACTCACTCACTCAGAGGCCTCAAACCAAAAACCAAAACCAGGTTTCTCCAAGAGCCTGGAGAGGTAGTCGGAAGCCACTTGGGTTTGGTAGGTTCCTGTGGAAGGAGAAAATGGCAATGACATGTGAATTTTCAAAAGTGGAGGACTGGGAAAACCAGCCGGGAAAGAGATGAGGCAGCTGGTCTAGGAGAAGCAGCAGAGGAGGCTAAGAGCGTTTTTCCTTCTGAGACTCAGGTTGTCCACCAGAGAACAGATGATATGATGGTCCTTTCTCCCGCTGGGGCCAAAAGATAAATCCCTCACCAGGCCACATTACCTAAGGTCTGTGTGCTTGTACTAGATTTCATTAGCAAATACCCTATTAAATGCTATATGATACAAAGATTGCTTTTGTGTTATTGGCCCCAAGACCACTGGGCAAGGACAGGCAGGGCTCCTCCTGCTAGGCACATAGCCATCATAAAAAACAAAGCACCCAGCTGAGCTTTGACAATGCTACTTGGGACAGCACAGCCCACTGCTCTCTTTTGTGTGACCTTCTGAACTAAAGGGTAATTGCTCAAAAGGGGCTCAGCCTGGTTCTGGCCACATCCACAGAAGCTGCTAATAAAGTACAGATTTCTTTGAGCTGGGCCCAGGCCCTAGGTAGGCACAGCCTAGATGCAATTCTTCTGAAGAGCCGGTAGAAGCTGAACCCTCCAGGACCCCAAGGCAATGTCAAGCCTCCATCTCTTCTCCATCTTTTGTTAGAGCTGATAATATCAGCTTCCACTTCCTCTCTTGTCCACCAAGAAAGAGTACTTCCACAAAGCCAAGTAAACATTGATTCTGGAAGGTGAACCTTAGTTACTCAAAACAAAGCTAAGCCCAGGAATAATGAGTTGAAAGGATCATCTAGAAAGCTGCACTGAGAAGCCCTGTTCCTCATGCTGCTGTGGCCTATGACAATTTCTGCTGGGGATTAGTCAGTGGATAGATATGGGACTGGAAAGTCTGGTCCTCTGAGGCCTGAGCACCACCTAGGAACAAGGCTAAGAACCACAAATGGCGAGAAGACATGTCTACAACAGATCTTGACCACTCTCTTAAGAATTCCTTTTGATATGTTATATCAACATTCTCATACCATGGGTAAAATGTATGATTACCCATTGTACAGTTACCTCCATTGTACTGAGGGGAGAGTTGAGAACCTCATGAACATACCTGCCATCCAAATCTAAAGTACTTGATTTGTTCAATCTAGCTGAGAAAAGGCACCAGCTCTGGGGTGAGTCTCCCTTGGTGAGGAATAGGCCTCAGGTAGGAAAAAGATATCTCTTTTCCAGAGTGCTCTGGGGATACTGACAATGCTTAGGCTCAACACGGTGATATTCTAATTTTGGTGGCAGATGGACCAAGTTATATGCATCAGGTTGGGAGGGAAGACAGGGGCCTGACACTTGTTCATTCTGTTATTTTCAATTTTGATATAAAAATATCTAGCATTCCCTCCACCCTCCAAAATAATATGAGATTGGAGGAATGGCTCAGCAGTTAAGAGCACTTAGTGATCTTCAAGAGAACCTAGGTTCCATTCCTACTGATGGCTTCTTTTGGAAACTCATGCAGGCACACATACATACAAATAAATAATAAATCTTTTTTTTTCAGTTGTAAAATACCCCAAAACACCAACAGTACAGCAATTGTCTGGAGACAGAACAGGATCTATTCTAAGGCTGTTTCAGATATCGAAACCGATCTGCAAAAAATAATGTGCTTCATGCTTGGGGCTTCCTATCCATCTGTCCATATACTCAAACCGTCTCAACGACTCACACCTGACTCAAGGCAAATACTATGTAAATAACTGCCATACTGTATTATTTAGGAAATGATGGCCAAAAAAAAGTCTGTTTGTGTTCAGTACAGACATAGCCAGCAACCAACACTGGACTAACAGTATACCATATGACAGGGATAACATTAACATATTTTCCCAATATTTTTGATCTCTTCAATGCAGAAGCCAAGGATACAGAAGATAGATGCTTTTGTTTGTTTCTTCATCTGTGAAAAAAGAGGAGGTTTGTTTGGCTCCATAAAAGAGAAGCTAGGTCATTCTCTGCTGCTATCAAGCCAGTTGGTGATCTTGAGCTAGGAATGAGACACTGGAAGCTCAGCTTCGGGAGTGGGAATGCTGACAAGACAGACTTTTGTACCTGTCCCAGTCCTTCCTGTCCTCACTTCACTTCCAACTTATAAAAGCTGATCATTTTACCAGGGCAGCTGGGCCCCTCTAAAGGCAATACTCTTTGCCTACCAACCCCCAATCCAGCCAAGACACACTGAATTTGACTTCTGTGTAGAAGGCAGGGAGAACTTCTTTTATTCTTTTATTTAGAAAGTGTAAGGAAGACCCCACTACACAGCACTATGTGCTGTAGAGAAACAGAAAGCAATGAACACCACATTTAACAAATTTACCATGTGCTGACAGAG
This sequence comes from Grammomys surdaster, assembly GCF_004785775.1. Lineage (NCBI taxonomy): Eukaryota > Metazoa > Chordata > Mammalia > Rodentia > Muridae > Grammomys > Grammomys surdaster. The sequence goes on from NW_021604650.1 coordinate 3,354,882, forward strand.
GTAAGCCCTGCAAGTATCAAATGAGTGTCTACTACCAAAGTCCACCACCAGGGTCATTCCACCCCTCAGAGTTTATCACCACAGGGCCATTCGCCACTGACAATGGGGGCCACTGAGTTGAGGCTTCCAGGCCTCTACTGTCTCACTATCCCCCGAAGGGTGCCTCTAGTTAAGTAGTGATAGTTCTAGACCAGGGAATAAAGGCTTCTGGATTGATCCAACCCAACCAGTGTTAATAGGGCTTCTCCATCTCCATGAAGTCCTCAATCCTGTCTCTTATACACAGTTTATATGGAGTCGTCATCCCCTCTCCTAGTGCCACAGCTTAAGCTTCAGAATTGTTTTAACTATAGTCTGTGATAGCTATTTCTTGGTTATCAACGTAACTACATCTACAATTAACTAAAACCCAATTAGCCAGTGAGGGCTTTTTCTTTTTGGTTTTTCAAGACAGGTTTCATCTGTGTAGCATGGCTGTCCTGGAACTCACTCTGTAGACTAAGCTGTCCTGGTCAGATTTCTGTCTGGCTTTGCCTTGACAATGGTAGAACTAAAGATGTGTACCACCAGTACTTAGGTTTTATTTCCCCCATGATTAAATCATTGTGTGTGTATGTATATATACACACACACACATATACATATATATATGTATATATACATATGTGTATATATATATATATATATATATATATGTATATAGAGAGAGAGAGAGAGAGAGAGAGAGAGAGAGAGAGGAGAGAGAAGAGAGAGAGAGAGAGAGAGAGAGAGAGAGAGAGAGAGAGAGAGAACATGGAAGAAGGATGTGCTTGCTCTTAGCCTATGTGCCATTGCACTCACTGGCAAGCTCATTTTACACTGACATTAGAGCCTACTCCCTTGGATTCTGGAGTATACTAAAGACCAACTCAGATGACCAGTCTCATGGACTGAACAACTACAACATTTTTGGACTTTCCACTAGTACCCAACCATTGTTGCCAACCAAGCCTGTAAGTCTCTCTAATAAATTCCATATATATGTGCTCAGACTCATTCTTTCAGTTCTGTTCCTCTAGAGCAGTGAGCAGTGGTTCTCAACCTGAAGGTCACAATCCCTTTGGCAAACCTTTATCTCCAAAAATATTTACATTATGAGTCACAACAGTAGCAAATTACAGTTATGAAGTACCAAACAAAATAATATTATGGTTGGAGGTCACCACAACATAGAAATTTATATTACCTGCTGAGACTCTTTTTTTTTTTTTTTTGGAGACAGGGTTTCTCTGTGTAGCCCTGGCTGTCCTGGAACTCACTCTGTAGACCAGGCTGACCTCAAACTCAGAAATCCGCCTGCCTCTGCCTCCCGAGTGCTGGGATTAAAGGCGTGCACCACCACTGCTGAGACTCTTTTCCTGATCTATAGAAGCAGAATGATCAAATAATCTTATGGAGTTGCTATAAGAACTCATCAATGTAAGATATTTTCTGCAACATCTGGGAGATCCTGGCACATTACAGGTCCCCAATACAGTGACTCCCCAATATCCAGTCTTTGTGAGACTGGCCACAATCCATTCTATCATGCCTTGGGCTGCAATGTATAAGAGGAAGAAACTCAGATACAAGTTTTAGGAGTTTAAGAACAGAGCAACAGTCCTATGTAGGGTGATGACTGGAGGAAGCAATGGGCTGCAAAATAAAAATCCTATTCTTCAATCTGCTTCCACTAGCCAGAGCTGTGTCTCAAGGAAAGTCACCCCACCATCCTGAGCATCATCAGAAGAGAGATGGCTTTTTCACAGAAGCAGTGGGAACAAAAAATAAAGTACAAACTACTTGCTTTGAAGTAGCATTCTACAAGACCCAGTCCCATCCTCAGTCTAGCTGAAAAGAGTCAAAGTGCGGAGCAAGTTAAACAACACAAAGTAAAATCTAAACAGAGAATAACACAAGCACTGAAAATACAATGCAATACTGAGGAACAGACTCAGCAAATACTTACACACTGAAAGTTACAATATATTATTTAAAGAAACTAAAGGTCTGATCTGAATCAAAGGAAACATGCTCATGTTCACAGATGACTATGGAGACACATCCCAAACTGATCTACAGACTCAGCATTATGCCAATTTGGGGGGGGGGGGAAGCAGGAGCTCAACGAGACAGGGTTTTTCTTTATAGACCTGGCAGCCCTGGAACTCACTCTGTAGACCAGGCTGATCTTGCCTATCTCTGCCTCCTGAGTGCTGGGGTTAAAGGCATATGCCACCATGCCCAGCTGCCATGACAATCTTTAAATATATACTTTGAAAGATATATACAAAGGCCAATAAACACATGCAAGGATGCTCCACATCCCTAGCCACTGGGGAGACATAAATCAAACTAAGCAAAAGGCTAATTCACAATCATTAGAGTGTGGTAAAAATCAAGACAGTAAGTAGTGGTGAGGACCTAGAAAGACTGAAAGTCGTCTATACTGCTGGTAGGGAAGAAAATATGCAGCCACTTGGGAAACAGTCTGGTGGCTCCTCAAACAATGAAGTAGTTGCCATGTGAGCCAGCAATTCTACTCTTAGATACATAGGATGTCAGGAAATATATGTCCACCTAAAAACTTGTACACAAGTAATCATAACAGCATTGTTCACAATAGACAAAAGGTGGAAACCCTCCAAACACCCATCAGCTTACTTAAGGATTAACAATATGTGGGACAGTCATACAATGAAATATTTAGGCACTTAAAAATAAAATATTGTTGCAAAGTGGATGAACCCTGAGAACAACCTATGTAAAAGAAGCCAGATACAAAAAGGCACAAGTAATACAACTCGCTTAAATGAAGTATCCAAAACAGCAAAGTCCAGGGACACCGAGTACATAATAATTGTCAGGAGCTGGGAAGAGAGATGAACAAGGAGTGACTGCTAATGGGTACAGGGTTTCCTTGTAGGGTGATAAGAATATTCTAGAATTAGATAGTGAAGATGGTTATACAACCTTGTAAATATACTAAAAAAAAATAACTACTGAATTTTAAATTACTGAATTACACACTGTTTAAAGGGGTGAATTTTGCCAGTAAGGCCTGTAATAACAGCAACTTTGAAGACAGAGATGGGGCATGTCAAGTTCAAGTCTCAAAACAAAGTATAGGAAGAAAATTCTAGCCAGTCCAGTCACAGTGGTATGTGCCTACAGTCCCTGCAGCTTGGGAGATCGAGACAGGGTGATCACTTGAGCTCTTGAGTTCAAGATCAGCCTGAACTACATAATGAAGCTTGAATCATAAGCAGGGGTTGGGTTGGGGGCTGTGTATGGTAGCTCATGCCTATAATCCCACAGCTATGGAGGTTTGGGCAGGAAAAGTGCCACAAATATGAGGACAGCCTGAGTTTCATAGTAAGTCCCAGACAGGTTTGATATACAAAGTAAGACCCTGTCTCAAAAAATAGCTAAGACTAAAATGCACATTCCCTGGACAATCCTAATTCTAACCCAGTCTCAAAAAACAAGTCAGTAAAGCGATACTGTAGAACTAAGAAGACATGAGCTCAACTCTGGCACCTATGGAAAAGCTCCATGAAGCAGTGTGCACCTGTAACAACCCTCGGAGGCAGAGACGGGAGGATTCCAGAGCCTTCCTGGCAGCCAATCTAGCCATATTGGTAAAACCTAAGTCAGAGATCTTGTCTCAAAAAACAAGATGGAGAACAACCAATGAAGATAACTGATATCAACCTCTAGCTTACACACCCACTACCATACATAACACACACAGGCACAGACACACACAGTACATTTCATATTAATACATATCAGTAAAGCTGTATTTCTAAAAAAAATGTTAGGGCTCTAGTTTAATTTTGTGATATAGCACTTATGAAGCATGCATGAGGCCCTGGGTTATACCTCCAGCACCACAAAAATTTACCAAAATTCATTTTTTTTAAATTTTTAAATTTACCAACTTTTTAATGAAGACTTAACTTGTGTGAAGTCCAGGGTTCAATCCTCAGCACCTATCACATATGTACTTATGGTTTAATCTACTGTGATATTGATCATGAGGAAGACTGAGACTTGCTCAGACATGTAGTTGCAAAAGGAAGAAGATATTTTAATAACCTCTAGATGACTGAGGCTACTCCCCTTGACATTACATCTGAACTCAGCAGACAAGCAATTCACTGTGACAGGAAATCTCAAACCTCATGAACTTTTCCTACTCTATGACTTTAAAATTCACTGGCCTTTCTCAACTTGTAAATGGGTCTTTTGACCAACATGATTTTGTAATCTCCTGTGCTGGTCATCTGGAAAATACTGGCTCCTTGCATTACACTGTTCTTCTGGAGAGGAACACAGCACAGATTGAAATGAATTAATAACACACCACCTGTATAATATCACCAAGGTCAATGTTGTTGGAAAAGCTTTTCAGTATTTTAAAAGTACCCAGCCCAGGACAAACTCTAACTTGTTCTTTCAAGCTCTAATTTCATCAAGGCCATATGAATTGTTAGCTATTTCCTTTGAAGCAACAGATTCATCAATGTTAATTTTGGGGGGAAAAAAAGTTCAGAAAGCACTCAAATCTGTGCATCCACAGTCACAACCACAGTTTTACATCAGTGCATTCTGAAAACCCATTAAGTTCACTGTGCAACTCATACCGGGTTCCCATACCCCCCACAGCTGGTAAGTAGAGTGCTTAGTTCCCATTTCATCACACAGAAAGGCAAGAACATGTGCTCAAGCACAGCACATTAGTGTTGATTAAATGAATCTGCTTCATTAAGGCCAGTGTTGAGTGAAGTGGAGGGCAAGGGCCTGGGATGGTGGCCTATGTGCAGCTGATTCCTGAAAAGGTATCTCCAGAATTTTATATCATTGGTGAAAAGAAAAGTAATGTGTTAGTACTGCTAGGAAAATCGTTCTGCTCTGAAGACTCCCTTGCTTCCCTTGGATGGGGCTTGAGGACCTGCAAGTGCCTGGAGAGCCCTCTAAGAACCACTGGGTGAGGACAGCACTCCCTCCTGGACTGGAGGTAGTGAATAAAGTAAACAGCCACACCTGCTTTGTGACTTAGGAAGAGCCGTGAGCAGATGTGACAAGCCAGGTGGGAGCTGACTTGTGCCTGCAGGATGGGTTGCCTCCAAATACAGAGCTGGCTGAACAGGCTCCTTCCTGATTGCCAAACCCAACAGCACGATCCCTACTCCCCGGCCTTGCACCACCTTTCCCTTCCTTTGACCTCCAACTAGAGGGCTAGTACAGACAGTGGATGGCTAGAGATAGAGGGTAGGAGGACAGAGAGGAAAGGGGAAGCACAACCCACATCTCCTGCCTTTGCCCTCCAACTTGGCCCACCCGCCAGGGCCTACCATCCCCTTCCTGAAGATACTTCTCTCACCTAGACCCACATTTATTATTTGGTCTCTCACCTAGACCTAAGCTCCAGGCACTTGACAGGGAAGGTATCTTCTCTTGATCCTAAAATGGGCCCCTACTCAGCAGCCACAACATAAGACCCCTAGCTGGCTCGAAGCCGTACACCCCCATAACAAAAAGTAAGCAGCATGAGGTCTGCTGGGAATAGACTTTTTTATTTGAGATGAGACTGTAACACCAGGGCCCACAGCCACAGTAAAGCCACTTGGCTGGAGCTGAAGGAGGAAAACAAAGTGCCATTCAGGGCCCAGGGACAAACAATAGGCCCTTATCCTCTCTTCTGGTCCAGGCCCAGAGCTGCTAAGCAGAACTAGAAGGCACAATGGGCAGCCCCTGGGCAGGGTACCCATAGATGTGTGTGGCCCCAGACAAACATTTTTTGTGATCTGTATTACATGAAGAACTTGAACCATTCAGTATTATCATGCTAGTACCATTCTGATAGCCCAAAGACACAGGTCCATATAGGAAATGTCACAACTGCTTCCTGGGACTGGGCTTAGACATAGACCAGAATAATTACATGGGACAGCTGGCTATCCTTGCACAGGAATACAACTCAAGAGCATCCCAAAGGGTCAGTGTGTACCAAAAGGGCACAAGATGGAAACTGTGAGCATTTGGAGAAAGGAACTCCAAAGTGTGCCTTGAGGTGTGGCCTGGGCCAGGAGCCACTCTTGGACAAATAGTGGTACTTCTAAAAATAATCACAATCATGGGTTTGGAAGATTATAAGGGCTGTCCTCAAAAATACTGAGTGCCTCCTGTTTCCCATCTCTGGGGTGATCAAGACACCCAGGAAACAGTAAACCTCAGTGAGTCCCTGGGTCTTCACACTCACTCCTACTGACTAACAGGACACTTTGAGTGTAGCACCTTACTGGGCCAGCCCCTCAGTGAGGCCCACAGGTGAGGTACAAGAAAAGGAGAGCATAGAGAGACTTTACTGAGAGGCTAGGATTGGGTAGTATGAATTGAGAACAAACCTAGATGACTCCCAGCCTGGTAACCTCTGCTGAAGCACTGAATTCAACTCTAAACATGCTCTGTCCCCTAGAGGCAATTCTGCCACCCATACCAGAGCTGGTTAAGAGACATGTCCTGCAAGCCCCTAGGCTGGGCCAATGAGAAGAGGCTCACCAGATCATCAGACAAAACCAATCATGGGCCTAGCAGGGCAGCAGGGGGGCTGCTCGGGTTCCTCTTTCACTCTCCACTTGATGACAGAGAGAGACAATTCTGAATTTGAAATGTGCCTAAGGTTCAAGCATCCTGCCAAACTGCCAGTCAGAAGCTGCCAGCTGCAGGAGACAGATAGCTACAGGGGAGGGAGGATCCCTTAGAGGCCCCCACGGGCTTGGGGCGTGCTCATGAGCCACTGTGCTTTTCCTCCACAGTATGATCACAGCAGTAACTGCACAGGCTCTGGCCTTCTGCTGGCTTCTTTGATGACAGGAGATGTCAGGGCCTTCTTTTCCCTACTGTGTTCCCAGCAGGTATCTGAGACTTACCCCTTCAGCTACAGAGCAGTACCCAAAACCAGGTCTACAGCACCGTACTCCATGCCAGGCAGCTACACAGAAGCTAAGGGTGCAGAGTGATTCAGCCCCACCCACAAAGGGCTATGCTGGTGGCCTTCCCTGAGAGGAACTCTGGGGAAATGGGCCAGGGATCTCAGGAGGCAGGATGCCAGGCTCCAAGGTTCCCACTACACATCCCAAAGTCTCGTGCTAAAGGAGGAGAGAGGGTAACCAGGCAGCAATCCCAGCTCTGAGAAGCATGTACTGGTGGCTGATGCCTGGTTCCAGCCCAAGGGCTCACTTTGGTTCTGTCTCCTCTCTTCTTAGTCCAGGCGCCAGCAATTGCTCGATCCCGCTCTTCAAGCTAAGTATTCTCTATCTAGTCTCTAACTCCTCTCAAAGCTCTTCACAGCTTCTGTCCTGTCCTTCTGCCTCCTCATCCCCAATAAACAAGCCCACCAACCTGCATTTCTTTAGCCACTGGGTCTGCTGGAACACACACTATTGTTGGCAAGGCTTGGCTTAAAAAAAAAAAATTGACCTTTGTGCAGGGGCAGGCTCTCTTTCTTTGCTCCCCTGTCCATTCCAACTGGGTAAATAGTTATGGGAATAAACCCAAAGGGAGAATAAGATGGCACTACAGACAGTGTACAATGGACTTGGCCCTTTGTAACTTCCAGTAAACCATTACTGGAAAACTCATAGTCCCCTCAGGAATGTATGTGGAAAAGCTCTGCTAAGGACAAGGAGCTTTGTAAATCAGCATAGGCTTCCAGAAAAAAAGCCTTCGACTTTTCTTACCTAAAATAAAGAAATTGATAAGCTAAGAAAAGAAGTGTGGGATTCTAGAACTAAGCTCCAAGGAAGACTAGGCCAGGCCAGGGCACCCTCATTCTGATGTACAGTGAATGAGAGCTGCTGTCTGTCACTACTGGGCTTTGCCTGAAACTTCAGTTCAGAACACCAATACTTAAATCACATATCCACTGCCCTGGTTGCTGCTAAAAAGGAAATGTCTGGAAATCTCCTGGCACTTTCAACTCTAAAGGGGAGATCTGTTTGGCACTTAGGTGACCTGGGTTGACAGGCACATTTACCCAGCCACGGGGTTCCTGACAGCACCATTCCCTGCTCAGAGCAAGCTCCAGGGAAGGTCCTCCAAGGGCTGCCTACCGTCTAAAATGGCCTAAGAGGATCTATAACAAAAAGGAAACAAAGTGCTCAGCTTTCTCCTGAGTTAATTGTCTTTTTATCCAAGATGGAGCAGCCACAATCAATTATAAATGGGCACAATCATGTGGGCAGTGGTGGCACACACATTTAATCCTAGCACCAGGAGGCAGAGGCAGGTGCATCTCTGAATTCAAGGCCAGCCTGATCTACAGAGTTCCAGAACAGTGAGGGCTACACCAAGAAACCCTGTCTAGGGCTGGGGAGATTAATTTCTAATCAAGAATCCAAGTCCATACTCTCACAGAAGCCTATACACTCTATGGTATGACAGAAACAAGGGACGGGAATTCTCTCCTCCCAACAATGCTTCAAAAAAGAGAACTGCTCTAACAAGACAACCGGCACCCCATGTAGCTCCTATATAGGGAAGTGAACAAACCTCCATGGGTTCCCTCTGGACCAACCCCACTATTAACAGTCCACTTCTAGCCATTACAGATAGAGAAATGAGAAGCAAAAGAATAAAGAACACATTTTTCAGCTGGTGAGATACTCAGCTGGTGAAGGTTCTTGCTGCTAAAGCTGACAAGGGTTTGATCTCCAGGAACAACATGGTTGATGAAGAGAACCAACTCTAACAAATTGTCCTGACATGCAGACACACACACACACACACACACACACACACACACACACACACTTACTCACCTATAATTAGAATATTTAGAAAAAAGATTTCCCCAGCCTCTGGCCACTTGGAAGCAATACCCTCCAAACATCCTCCTCAGGTGGACTTCAGCAACACTAGAGCATCTGCCTGGATGTTGAAAAAGAACAATTAAAGGAAAAAACATTTGTTTGCAAATTCTCCCTTCAAAGAGGGCCAAGGTGGAGTCTGTGCCAGTGCTACACACTCTCCAAGATGTCTAGAGCAGGATAGTGCAGTGACAACAGTGGAACGGGTCCCAGGCCAGAAGTGAATGAACCAATTTTGAGGATCTGTGCTAAAAAGAACAAGTGGGCAACAAGGAAGGGGGTGAAAGCTTGAGGCATGGTATCCAGGGCTCTTCTGTGTGAAGGTAGATTCAAAGCTAAGTCATAACTCTTTGGAGTTACTCTATTACTCAAGATAAATACCTGGGCTTATGAAAACGGGCATCAGTGACAAGTGATACTAGCTTAGTAATAGCAGTTTGGAGCCTTGACAAGGCAGGTTACAACAACGTCTGCATTTTAAAAAAAAATGCTTGCTCAGTGAATATATGAATGAATAGGCTCAGAACAAGGCTGCTTGTGTAGAAGTAATCAAACTGGCAGAGACAGACAAAAGGTGTAAGGATGACTAGAACATACCATACTTCTAGCTGGGACAGGTGAAGGACAGGACGAGGGTGGAGTAGAATGTGGGACAGCAATGGATCCTCAGATTCCACAAAACCTGGTGACTCAGAAGATGCCTGTTGAAAGTTCTATTCCTTATAAGCTGAGTATCCAGGCTACAGTGTAACAGAAGGATCTATCTTCTTTCTCCTGCCACAGGCTCCTGCCTAATAGCTGGGAAGAAAGGAAAATCCCAAACATAGACTCAATTTTGGAAGATGGGACAAGCACAGGGAGACAGGAGAATAGGCAAAAACCCAGATAAAATAGCAGTCACTGGGGCTGCCCCTGGGAAGGGACAGCACACCAAATCTAAATAGGGACTTGCCTCAACCCTGATTCTTCAAGCTGTACGTACCTCTCTTGTCACACACTCTCCTCCAAGTAGCCCTGCCCTTCGGCTCCTTCCTTCTATTTGACATCAGGATTCTCTCCTCTTCAGGGAACTAGAGCTGGGCACAGATCCAGGCTTAATTTGTTCAATGCACAGAGACACTAGTGTATAATGAAGGAAGCATGGCTAAGGAGGAAATGCCTTTCTTGGCCCTTGGCTGGGCTGCCAGTGGCTGTACCCATTTATACCCTCTTTCCTGTACATGTAAGGAAGAAAACCCACTTTCACTGAACAGCTAGGAGTGAGCAAACAGCCTTGAGAAAAAACTAGCTAAAGAACAAACAAACAAACAAACAAACAATTCCTTTCTATTTCTTCAAACCTCCAGGTAAAATTGTCTTTATCTCTGTTGTAGTCTGTAAGAAGAGCATTCTAAATCTGTGTATATAGCATATACCTGCAATCCCAGATTACTCAGGAAGTAATCTGCTATACAGCAAAATTGAAGCTATTCCTGGCTACATGAGATCCTGTCTCAAACACACATGTAAACAAACAAAAAGCTACATTCTAGAGAAGAAATGAAAAAAAAAAAAGAATATGCTAAACAGATGAAAAGTGAGGCTGCTAGGCAGAAGCCCTGCTCCTGGATTCCAGACACAGTGTAGGGAAGGGAAAGAGGAGAGGATACTATAGGCTTTGCAAAGAACAAAAGCAAAGAAACAAGAGAGGAAACAGTTTCCACTCAGAGACAAAGTTCAGGCTTTCAAAGGTAGGAATGTTTGTTTAGTCACCACTGTGGGCAGGATGGCGGAGGGATAGCTTGGGTGCTAGCAGTGTCAGAGATTCTAGGTCTGAACTCTGCCATATTCAGGACAAGAAGCTTTCCTCTTACAGGCTCAGTTTCCTCAAGGTGACACCTCCAATATGGTTGTAAGAAAGCAGAGGGCTGGGCTGTGGCTCAACTGTAGACTTCTTATCTAGCCTAGCATGTGAAAAGGCCCTAGGTTTGAAGTAGAAATGATATGTGAAGCAATACCAGGAAAGCTGGATATGGTAGAGCACTCTTGAAATTCTAACACTGGAAGGCTAAGCCAGGAGAACCACTGAAAGTTTTTACCCAATATGGGCTGTAGAATGAGTGAGGGCCAGCCTTACTGACACAGTAAGTCTCCATCATTCGTTAATTAATTTGAAGTTGGGATGTAGATTTGATAGAGTGCTTGCCTTGCATAAGCCTTCAGTTCAATCCTAAGCACCATAGAAATCAGCTGTGAAGGTGTACACCTGAGACCCCAGCTCCTAGGAGGTAAAAGCAGACGGGTCAGAAATGTAAGATCATCCATGGCCACAAAGAAACCCTACAGCAGCCTGGGCTACATAAAATGTTGCCAAAAATGGGGGAGGGGAAGAAAAGAAAAGAAAGGAGAAAGGGAGGGCCCCAGGAGAGCAGAATGAATGTAGTCACTGATGTCACGTGTAGTCATGATTACTTATCAGAGCATCACTTACGTCATGATCATTTGACTTTACTGTTGCTTTTTAAAACATAAATTTAGTTCTAAGCAAGAGAAACACAGCACATAAAAAACACCAAAAACTCTGATCTTCCTCACACCATGGACATCGACGAGGATTTCAGATAGCAAACCTCTAGAGAAAGAAAGTCAGTTATAATCCAGATCCTAAAACGTCCTTGGGAGATCCACAGGTTAAAGGTCTGGTCACTAGCTGCTGGACTGCAGAGAGGTGGTGGAGCCTTGAGAGGTGAGGCTACTTGAAAGAAGGTAGGTCATCAAAGGTATATCTTTAAAGAGAATCTCTCTCTCTCTCTCTCTCTCTCTCTCTCTCTCTCTCTCTCTCTCTCTCTCTCTCTCTTTCCTTCCTCCCTCCCCACCCCTCAGCTTTCTGGCTAACATTCAGTGATCTGTTTCATCTGTCACATGCTACAGGAGTGATGTACTTCAATGCCACAGCTCCAGAAACAACAAAGCTAACCAACCACTGACTAAAATCTCTAAAACCACAACCCTATAAACCTCATCCTTATACGCTCCTTACTTCTGGTATTTTGTCACAGTAACAAAACGCTAACACAGTTACACACCCTACATTGTATACAGGGCTCCTTCTCAAATTCATATTTCAGTTAGGAAAAACAAGACCCACCATCTTCCTAATTACAATGCCCTATGCTCATGAATGAAACTGGGGCCTGTTTGCCTACATGTAGCCCACCTGGCATCTATTCTAGTAAAGGTTTTCTGAAGAGTTTCAAATGGTCTTCCCCTAAATCAAAGGGAAGAGGGTAGGAATAGGCTTTGGACTTGAAATCTAATAAACATAATAATGACATGAGGATGACGAGACAGCAGACAGATGTGGTTTATTCAGCAAATAACTGTCCCTCATGGAATGTGAATAGTCTTGTGGTCATCTGCAGAAGCCAACAAGAGTGTCTCCAACTCAGAGCAGACATAGTACATGTTCTTTCTCCTTTCCACCCTTTCGCCTCCTGCCTCTCTGTGGCTAAAAGTGTCATGCACATTACCATACACAAGAATGCCAAGAGCTACAGGACAGACAGGGCAACATCACTTGGTCTGAGTGGTCTGAGTAGCAATGGCTCCCATAGGCTCATATACTTGGATGTCTATTCACCAGGGAGTATCATCATTTCAGAAGTTTTATTAGGAGGTGTGACCTTGTTGGAGGAGTGTATCACTTAGGGTGGGTTTTGAGATTTCAAAAAGCCCACACCAGGTCCAGAGTGTCTCTGTTTGTGTCTCTCTACTTGCAGAATAGGATGTAGCTCTCAGCTACTGCTCCAGTACAATGTGTGCTGCCATGCTCCCATCATGATGATACTAGACTAACCCTCTGAAATTGTAAGCAAGCCCCCAATTAAATGCTTTTCTTTTTATAAGTATTGCCTTGGTCATGGTGTCTCTTCACAGCAAGAGAACAGTGATTAAAACAATCAACATCACCAGGGGACCATTATGAAGAGTTCATCACTGGTGCTTTCCCCTCTGGCTCAGATAAACTACCATTCAAGCTTGCTATTAGCTACAAAGCAGGTTCAAACAATAATGTTCATTCCTGTACAGTAACTCCAAAATAAAAGTCAGTACTATTTGCTTTATAAGCAAACAGCAACCATCATTACAATCACATGTCTTAGCCAGATATACACTGAACACCACAGCAAAGTAAAGAGTCCTAGAATTCCATTACTTTTTTCCCAACAAGAGATGTACAATAGCTGAGTATTTTATATTGGTCAAGAAAACACAGACAAGTTTGGATATCAGAAAACATTGAGGCAAAAATGCAAAGAAAAAAGTTAGAAATCAAGGATACTGATTTGATGGATTAAACATCAAATATTCTATTCATGACACTTGGACAAGAGGAAAATTCCATCCTTAAAAAAAAAAAATTTCCATCCTGAGCTCCTGCCTCAGAGAGGGCATATCAGAAGTCAGTAGGAAGAAAATGATGAAAGCTAAGCCAATGAAAGACACAAAGAAGACAGGAACAAGAATAACAGGCAAGCAAGTAAGAAGCAGGATCCTGTGCAGATGTGGAACTGTTTAGAAACCTCTGAAAGATAAAGGCCAGTCCAGAGAGACTAAAACGGAACGTCCCGGATCACTGCCTTTGCAATAAAAAAACAACACAAGCTATTTTCCATCTAGGAAAAAATATAGAGAGAGCTTATATGTAAAATAGACAGCTCTTACCAAAAAGCACATCACTTAAAGAATATTACCTTTTGTGAGAACAATAGGTAATTATAACTAACCTGAAATGTGTCCACACTAATGAATTAGAAATAGCAAACATAGATAACTCAATGAGTATTTTTAGAATACTTCTTAAGTACTTGGCATAACAGAGGAAAAAATTTTTAAAACCTTACTGTGTGGGGGGGGGAGTGTATGGCTTTAATCCCAGCACTAGTGAGGCAGAGAGAGGGAGCCAGATCTTTGCTAGTTCAAGGTCATCTTGGTCTACAGATTAAGTTCTAGGATAGCCAGGGCTACACAGAGAAGCTTCTCTAAAAGAATTAAAAATGTAAAACAAAAACCAAACAGACTTAGCACATGTTATCCTATAACTGCATTTACTCTAGATATGAAACATGCATGACCTACAGTTGCACTTACAAAGGCAAGTGTGCAGGAAGGAGATTAAGCTTTGCTACTTCTGTTGAGTGTTCTATGTTTTCACCACTGAAACTGTAAGTACAGAGCTGAGTGGGTTTCAATAGATTTATGATACTGTGCAACCATCACCACCATTTATTTCAGAACATTTCCATCATCAAAACAAAACAAAACCAGATACCCCATTCTCTGTTCCTCCAAACCCTGGAAATCACCACTTCGGCTTTCTGCCCATCCTAGTATTGCACAGAAATATCACCCAGCATGTGGCCTTTTGTGCCTGGTCTCTGTGACAGCAGTATTCTTAAGCTTCACCCAGACTGCAGCAAGTGTCGTCAGTGTTTCATTCTTTCTTGCAGCTGAATAAGAATTCATTCATGAGGTGATGAAAATTTGGGCTGATTCCATTTGAGAGCTATTATGAATAATAACAATGTGAATTCTCATCTGTAGCCAGTCAAAGTTACTCTGTGGGTTCTTTTCCCACCCTTTATCCCCCTGATTTCACCCCCTATCACTAGACAGGAGAGAAAGAAGGATAGAGGAGAGAGAAAGAGAGTCATGAGTTTAATTTCTTTATTTCTTCTTTGAACACAACTACTCACAAACCACAATCAACCCCCCTGAACAACCTACTCCACCTAGTAGGGCCCTAGCATTTGTATACCCTATGAAAATTTCCCAGAATTCCAAACATCACACAATCACAGAAACTATTTGCAGCTGGCAAAACCATACCTCTGCTCGAGCACAAGGCAAATCATAGTCAGCTGCTGTGGACAGTCCAAAGCAGCCCCATATCCCCACATCTGGGATTAAAACAAATGCACATTCTTATAATATTTCTGTGTTTTTTTTAAAGAAGCCAAAATCCAAGAGCTCTCTGTCTCTTCTCTCTTCTCTCTTCTCTCTCTCTGTCGCTCTCTCTCTCTCCCTGTCTCTCTATCTGTCTCTCTGTCTGTCTGTCTGTCTGTCTGTCTGTCTGTCTGTCTGTCTCTATAGATAGATAGATAGATAGATAGATAGATAGATAGATAGATAGATAGATAGATAGATAGATATAGATATAGATATATAGATATTTAAAACATACATATATATAGTATATATGTATATATGTATGTTTTAAATATCTACATAAGTGCAAGAGCATTGAATCCAGGGTCTCATTCATACTAAGCACATGTTTTACCTCTCAGCTACAACCCTGGCATTTAAATATGTAACTTAAGTTGTCTGGGTTAGTCTTCCTCATTATGTTTGGTTGAGAACTTGAACCCAACAGACTGACTCTATGATTTGACTATCAACTAAACTGCTATAGTTTGGACCTATAATGTTCCATAAAGGTCTTAGCATTTGTATTAACTAGATTTCTGTCAATCTGACACAATCTAGAGTCATCTAAGAAGAGGAAACCTCAGTTGAAAAAATGCCTCTGTCTTAGGGTCCTCTAGAGTCACAGAACTTGTAGAGTGTGTGTGTGTGTGTGTGTGTGTGTGTGTGTGTGTGTGTGTGTGTG
>NW_021604650.1:3370437-3396696 GCF_004785775.1 Grammomys surdaster
GTGTGTGTGTGTGTGTGTGTGTGTGTGTGTGTGTGTGTGTGTGTGTGTGTGTGTGTGTTTGGAATGACTTACAGATTGCAATCCAACTAAACCAACAATGGGCAGCTGAGAATGGGAAGTTCAAGAGTCTAGTAGTTGCTCAGTCCCATGAGGCTGGGTGTTTCCGCTGCTCTTCTGTGTAAGCTGGAATCCTGAAGAAGTAGGCTCCAAACAGATGTTCTGGCAAGTAAGTTCAAGTAGGTAAAGAAGAGAGGGCCTTCCTTCTTCCATTGTCCTTATGTAAGCCTCCAGCAGAAGGTATGACCCAGATTAAAGCTGTGCCTTAAGATCTGGATTATAGGCGTGTGTCTTCCAGCCCCAACTTCTTTGCATGACCCCTTCAGTCCTGGGCCATCAACTGCAATATCAACTGCACCTTCATCAATGGCCTTTCATGGCCTCTCACAGTACCAAGTCTCAGCTGCTCTCTATGATCCCTTCATGCCTTAAAAACCAGTACCACCTGGGTGATTCTTATATAGTACTAACTCTGACTGCCAGCATGATGTCTATCTCTGGAACACAGCTTCTTTGTGCTCACAGAAAACACTTCCCAGAAGATTACATCTCAGCGATGCTGGTCTCTTCTTAATCACCACTAATTTCTTAGCTGCAGCTAGCCAGTATCAATTGTCCCAGTAAACAAATACTTCTACTATTGACTCTAAAGCTGCCGAGCTCTGCTGCTTGCTGGAGCTGGCACATGAACCCCTTGTTCTATTACATCATCACCAGCTTTCTGTTTTCCAGCTCCTTCTCTGCCTACACTTGGCTTTCCTGGGACTTGCTCTGTAGACTTACCTTGAACTCAGAGGCCTCTCTGCTTTGTCTCCTGAATGCTGGGAGTAAAGCCGTTTAGCACCACACCTTCCCCTTTTCACAAGATCTTTATAAATTCTGGATTGTACTTCATTCCAGATATAGTGAAATTGACAGCCAAGAATAGCCATCACAGCCTCCGTCAGAATAGCCATCACAGCCTCCGTCAGAATAGAATAGCCATCACAGCCTCCGTCAGAATAGCCATCACAGCCTCCGTCAGATTGCCATGCAGTGAAGTCTGGGGCATTGTCTTGAATGATGGAACTGTGGTTACTACCAGGCCTGGCCAGGTTATATAACAAAGCAAACTGAAAACAAAACAAAAACAGGAGGAGCAAGGCAGTATGCAGCAATCCTCCATGGCTTCTTTCAGTTCCTGCCTCAAGTTCCTGCCTTGATGCTCCCCAGTAATTGTTAGCTCAAAGTGTAAAAACCCTTCCCCTTCTAAATTGCTTTTGGTCATGGTCTTTATCACAGCAATAGAAACCTAATTAATACAGTGTTAAATGATTGGTCCAGAGTCTATACCATTAGTAAATATTTAGACCTTTAAGAGGTGGGGCCTAATGAGAGGTTTTGGACATGGGTCCTTGATGGGAAACGTGGTGCCCCCGCCCCTTCCTCTTCTGGTCTCTCTTGGACTGGACTACAAGGCAAACATTTCCTCCACCAGAAGTCTGGACCATAGTCTCAAAAGCTATGGAGTGATCAATCATCTCCAAAGCCATGAGCCAAAATAAGCCTCTTGCCTCTTTCTGTCATGAGCAGATCTCTGGTATTTGTTACAACAGAAAGCTAACACCCATATCTGTTCTTTTCTACATTTTCATTCTGCAATGTAGAGGTGGGCTGGATAGTAAGGGAAGCAGCAGAAAATTTAAAATCACTGTTTATAATCCTGGGAGATGTTTCAGTGGGTAAAGTGCTTACATGTGAACCTGAGTTTGGATCCCCAACACTCACATAAAAACTCAAGCATGGCTGTGTATGCACATAACTCTAGTGCTACGGGAGAAACACAGACAGGAGGCATGCTGGGGCTTAATAGGTGCCAGTTTAGGGAGGAAAAAAAGGCAACCCCTAGGTTCAGTTAAACCCTGTCTCAAAAATAAAGTAGAGAAGCAATTAGAAGATATACAACATTTATTTCTTGCCTCTGCACCCATACATACATACTTATACACAAACATACACACACACCTACATTCACATATAAATAGCCACCCACATGCATGCACACACATACACACACACACACACACAAATGCATAAAATGTGAGGTACTCACTTCACAGACAGAAAACGGCCTCATTACTTGTACTCCCTCCTGTCCCTACAGCCTTGTAGAAGAGTGTTCACAAACTGTAAGTGGGAAACACTACAGGCCTTGTGAGTGCTTTACTATAAAGCAGGTGCTCTGATACATACACCAGACTTCTCTTGAGAGACCAGACCAATCCATCTTGGGTTCAGGCTCTATCTTAGAGGACCTGACCTAAGGTTGAACTCAAGTTAATCAACAAGCCTGTACCTAGCACTAGTTTCTAACCACCACCAATCAGGAGGAAAGCAGAAGTTACAGATGTACCTAAAGATATTCACTTATAAATTTATGGTTTGACTCGCAACACCAGCCAATCATTTTAAAGGGCAGCAAATTCCATAACAGCCCCCCAATCAGATGTGTGCCAAGCTGAATACCCCCTTGCTTGTTTGCCTCTATAAATGCTTGCTTGAACCTGGGCTTGGGGCTTCACCCTCCTGTCCTGCAGCATCAGGGTTGGCAGTGAGCCCAACCTCAAGCTTGAATAAAAAGACCCTAGTGAGATTGCATCGGAATCAGCTCCTTGGTAGTCTTTTGGGATTTTGAAAAATGGGCACAACACTTTGAAGCTACAGTAGATCAATGGCAATGTCAGGCGGGCAAGCACGCAGAGAGCCTTGGGCCCACAGTGAATATACAGTGGAGGTGCACAGGAAGGGAGCAGAGCAGATCGTGGAGAGCAAGAAAAGGCTTTAGGACTGTGGATGTTTAACAGTGGGGAGAGTGCTCACCTAGCATGCACAAAGCCCTGGCTTTGATAACTAACATTGCATAAACCAGGCATAGTTGAACATGTCTATAATTCTGGCACTCAAGAAATAGAAAGGGAATGATCAGGAGCTTCAGGGACATCCTCAGCTACATAAAGGATGCAAATCTAGCCTAGGCTAAATGAGATAGTCTAAAAAAAGTTTTTGGAATGAACACTAAGTGAAAGAAGAGAATAGGAAGGAAAACTTACATGCAGAAACAGACTACATCAAAGACATATAAGATTGGCAAACAGAAGGAAATATACCTAGAATAAGGAAAAAAATACATGTCAGATGCTCTGAGTCAAATGATGATGGAGATAAAAAAGGGTGCATTATGTTTGATAACACAGTAAGACACCTGTGGTGTGCTGCTCCTGAGGCCCTCAAACCTGACACCTTCAGGGCTGATCCGAGGCAATCATGGCCACTTTGTCAAGTGCAAGGCAAAGTAAAAAGAGTAACTCAGCATCAAGGCCAAAAATGAAACAGGGTTCAGTTTTAGTCACAGTTCTCTGTAGAGTAACAGAACTAAGAGAATGAATATGTATAAAAACGGTATTTATTAGAGTGGCTTTCGGGATGTGGTCCAGCTAGTCCAACAATGGCTGTCTACCTGTGTTAAGTCCAAGAATTCTGTAGTTGTTTAATCCAAGAAGCTGAATGTCTCAGCTGATCTTCAATATATGCCAGAATCCTGAGAAATTAAGCTTTAATGTCTGTGAGTGAAGAAATGAACCTGCCAGCAACAGTGAGGGCAAGCAGGCAAAGAGCAAGAGCTTCCTTCTTCCACATTCTTTATATAGTCTGCCTCTAAAAGGTGTGATCCACATTAAAGGTACTTCAAATGATTTCATTAAGAAAAATCCCTCATTGGTGTACCCATCAACTTGGGTTTTACTTAATTCTAGATATACTCAAGTTGACAACCAAGAATAGCTGCTTCATCCAGGAGAAAGGGTCACCTTAAGAACTGTACCCTGAGAGTCCTGCACAGGTCCAGGGAGAAACAGTATTTAAGCTCCAGAAGACAGCTTTGCAGCACTCAGCTCATCTTAAACACATCAACAACTCTAGCTGGTGTAGTGGTGCACACTTTTAATTTCTGCACTCTTAATGTTGATATAGGAAGATTACTATGAGTTCAAGGTTAGCCTGAGCTAAACTGTAAAATCCTGTCTCAGAAATACCAAAAAAGGGATGGAGAGGGGCTAGGAAGATGGCTTTTCTTCCAGAGGACCTATGTTAGATTCCCAGATTCTCAGTAGCCACATGGCAGCTTACAACCATTTGTATCTCCAGTTCCAGAGGATCCAACAACCTCTGTAGGCACCAGGCATACATACATTGCACAGACATACATGAAAGAAAAACACCCATATACATAAAATAAAATAAATCTAGGGGTTGGGGTGCAACACTAGAGAGACAGCTTAGCAACTAAGAGTGTTTGCTGCTCTTCCAAAGGACTCCAGTTATGTTTCCAGCGGCCACATCAGGCAGCTCACAACCACATGTTACTCCAGCTCTAAGGGTTCTAATATACTTTTCTGACCTCCATAGGTACTGACTTTCACTTACACACACATACATACTTGGCTTACATCACAGAGATCTACCTGCCTGTGTGCCCTGAAAGTTTAAATTAAAGGCATGTACCATTACATCCAGCTATAAATGTATTTTTAAAATGCTATCAATTGGTTATGTAGCAATTGATTTCTGGTTTAACTTGCATGACAAAATATCAAAACTAGCTCAAGACAGGGGGTAGAAAAGCGAGGAAAACGTGGAGCTTATCCCCCTCCTGGAGCATTTCCCTAGCAAGAGAGGGAAATGGATGCTACACAGAGCTGGGTAGAACAGCACAACAGAAAGAACACACAAGAAAGGGGAGGATTACAACTGCTGGACTCAGAAGGCAGTTTATAGAATGGCAGCAATAAATATTTTTGAATTCCAACTGAAGATGTAGCTCAGCAGTCCAGTGCCAGTCTGCTAGCCTAGCGTCTGTACAGTGCCACAACGCAAAATAGAAATAAACGAAGACAAAAGACCCACAGGAAAAGATTAAAGGGTAAAGGAACATAAGAAGAGAATACAATGGAAAAGCAGCAGGCATTCTGGAATAATGCTGTTTCAAGAAGCTGTTTCATTGTTTTAGAGTGATCATCAGTGTAATGGAACTCTATAGAAACAGGAACACTGAGAAGTAATATTTAGATCCCAAGAACAAACTAGAGTAGGTTGTCATGCCTCCTTCCCCAGGAGAAAGATGAGAAACAGAAAGCTGTATGGTATATTCTGGTATGTTTAATAAGCAGGTCTTTGAACCTCCCTGGGCTGACGTGGCTGTGTTCTGACCCACCCATGTGGAGCCACAGGAGCCTAGAACCAGGTTCCCAATAACTAGGTAGGACTTGGGAAGGCTTATGGCACCACAAAAAGATGGCATCTGGAGGAATATAGGAGACAACAGGTAGCCTTTTTGATAGCAGATGTGAATACCATGTAAATTGTTTTTAGAAAACAAGAATGAGGCTAGAATGAAAGTAACAGTGACCAGAGTAACAACAAAGGCTCTCACAGTCTACCCAGGAATTCAAAATATGTGCAATTATCATGGGAATTTCAGAAATCAAAAGGCTAAGACAGCTGGAAACAAGCACTATGACTGCATAAAGGACAAGCGGGATCAAGGTTTGATGTGTGTTGGGGTAACCTTTTTTCACACTGTATGAAGATATGTCTCTGTGTTTTCAATATCTCATTAAACCAAATCCCTCAGATACTTCCCAATCATTGCCTGTGTGCTAGCCTGCTCTCTAAGCAATATGCTCATACTGCCCAAAGCTAGAACTGATTGAGCCCCAAGGCCAGGCCAGAGGAACATAGACCAAATGGACCAACCACAGATCTTTAAAACCTGAGGGGTTGATGAAACTCAAAGACTCCAACTCTCACTATTATTCAGAAACCCATGACGTGTGAGAATCAGACTTCCAGGACCAAACATTGCAGTTCTACAATTCTGGGTGGAAACCCTGCCAGCTGCCCCCACCATATCCCTGTGATGGGGCTGCTTCACTGTTCAGGTGTGAGCTGGAGACTCCTGGGAAGGGAAACCAGAGCTGTAATACACAGGGTCCCATGGGCTTCAAAGGCAAGCAAGAAGTTTCCCAAACGAGTATATAAGTGACTGTCCATCCTTCCTACTAAAAAAAAAATTGTGGATAAAATGTATGTATTGAGAGGAGGGGCACACTCCATATACACATACTTCTTAAAAGAATAAACAAGTCAGCAAGAAAATACAGACTACTCGGACAGACACCTAAGAGGAAGCAGAAATTTAGAGGCAGGTAACTGTTATCCTGAGTCCCTTTGCAGAACCAGGGAAATCTGAGCTTTAGGTTTTCAAAGCCTCAAAGGGCACAGGGCACATCCCCAGTGTTCAGCCAAGTGGGAAATCTAAGAAGAGCTTACACCAAGTCCAGTTGGGATTTCCAAAAGATACCCCTCAGTGTGAGACTCAGCCAGAAATAAACCTCAGCTATTCCCCCCCTCCCCCTGGAACTATCTTCAGGAAAAACAAGTGTGATCCCATCACACAGAGAGGCAAAAGATAACTCACTTCAATAATTTGAGATTACAAGGTGGCTTTCACATACACCTAAGATCCAAATTCTGACACCTTAGAGACCACAAAATACTCTGTGCTGTGTACTGCTGATGGGAAGACGAGTCCCACATAACCTAGATTATGTAGGTCCAGCTATTCCTTTTCTAATTTATATCCTGGAGCAACGCTTGCTCAAATGCATTAGGAGCCCTGGACAAGGATTTCATAAAAGTATCATTTTTAGGAACAAAATAAAGGTAAAAGCCAAAAACGGCTCCTTAGTAAGACCAAGAACAAATACACAGGGTAGAGTAGGAAATCCTACAACAGTGAAAAAGAGTGGTACACTCAGTAGGTGAGTTGCAAAAAGAACATGTCCAAGGTTTTGATAAAAGGGGCTTTGAGAGAGAGGAAATGCAGGAGAAAAGATGTACGATGGCAAATCTTTTTAAAGATTTACTTTTTAATGTATGTATGTATGTATGTATGTATGTATGTATGTATGTATGTGTACCACATGTATGTAGTGCCATTGAAAGCCAGAAGAAGGTATTAGATCCTCTGGAACTGTCTTTAGATGATTGTTAGGCACTCTGTGGGTGCTGGAAAGCAAACAAGGATCGTCTACAAGAGCAGCAAGTGCCCTTCACCTCTGAGCCATCTCTCCAGCTGCTACACTTCTACTTTAAACAGACATATGCCTCTAAAAGACTGGAGAAGACCATCTCAGCTAGAGGGAGCCTACAGGGAGAAGAACTGAATTATTCTCTAAAGAGAACAAAAGACTTTGATACGTTGAGATGTTAATTCCATATTTAAGTACTAGTTAAAAATCAGAAACATTTTAATAGTTAAATACACTTTGGACCACCACTTGGTAACCTATTACTAGGCAGTTAGGTTCAAAGATGTCATTGTTAAAAACGTACCTGGGTAACCCTGGCTTCTTGATCTCACAACTTTTTACAGTGAAAGCAACTTCACCATTGTAGGTGAGTAGCTACCCAGAAAGCAAAACTCCAGTCCATCCAAGCCCAGAGTCCCTCAGAGACTTCTTGAATGGACTCTATAATTGATGGGTCTCTTGGGCCCTCCTAGGTGGGCTAATCTAGGAAAAAAAATGTTCTTTGGGATCCATGAGTCTGTGAATAATGACCTCATTTGCCTTTGCCCCTTAATCTGAGAAGCAAGTCAGCCAGAAAGCCATCAAATAGGCCAGATGCAGGTGACAAAACTTAGTTTGTTGTGACTTTGACCTCAAAGTGGCATCTGATATCCCCGCCTGTCCTTTCAGTTGACCAACCACCTTCCCAAGCCCTACCACAGGAACTATGGAAATCAAGAATAAATTGAGAGAATTATAAGAAAGAGGGTTATTTAAAAGGAAGCTGGCAAGAGGGTTGTGAGGAAAGAGACTTGCCACCAAGCCTGACAATCTACATTTGATCCCTGGATCCCACATAGTAGGAGAGGCAGCTCCTATAAACTGACCTACACACACACACACACATACACACACACACACACACACAAATAAGAAATGAAGATTAAAAAAATACTGAATCAATAAAAAAGCAGTGGGGTTTTGTTTTGTTTTATTTTTACTTTTATTTACTTTTTTTTTCCCTGAGAGAGGGTTTCTCTGTGTAGTCCTGACTGTCCTAGAACTCCCTCTGTAGACGAAGCTTTGAACTCAAGAGATCCACCTGCCTCTGCCTCCCAAGTGCTGGGATTAAAGACATGTGCTACCACACCTGACTTAATTTTTTTTAAAAAAAGGGGGGTATTTTTTGTGTTTTGGGGGGCTTGTTTGGTTGTTTGGTTGGTTTTTGTTTATTTGTTCCCCCCCCCTCTTTTTCTCTCTCTGGTCTCTCTATCTCTGTCTCTGGTTTTTCAAGTCAGGGTTTCTCTGACTTACCTTGGCTGTCCTGGAACTATGTAGACTAGGTTGGCCTGAACTCACAGAGATCTGCCTGCCTTTTCCTCTTGAGTGCTGGGATTAAAGGCTCACACCACCACAAGTGGCCCAACTAGTTTAATATTTGTTTGAGTTTGTTTTTTGTTTTTCCAAACAGGATTTCTCCAACCATCCTAGAGCCTGCTCTGTAGAGCAAGCTGGCCTTTAAGTCAAGAGATCCACCTGTCTCTGTCCCCCTAGTGTCAGGATTAAAGGCGACCACTGGCCCGCCTCTTTTCACCTTGAACTTGTTAGACAAAGGCTCTGCCACTCAGCTACATTTCCAGCCCTCTTAAAAACTTTTTAATTGGGAGGCTGGAGAGATGACTCAGCAGTTAGGAGCACCAGCTGCTCTTCCAGAGGTCCTGAGTTCAATTCCCAGCAACCACACGGTAGCTTACAATCATCTATAATGAGTTTTGATACCCTCTTCTGGCATGTTGGTGCACATGCAGAGAGCACTCATATACATAATATAAATTTTAAAAAACCCTTTTATTGTCTGTTATGTAGAGAGACTGTCTAAAAAACAAAGCAAATGATAGATAGATAGATAGATAGATAGATAGATAGATAGATAGATAGATAGATAGATAGATAGATAGAGGTGGGAGACAATTCTAGAGATCTAGGATGTAGCTCAGTGGTAGAGTACCAAAAAAGCTTCCCAAACTCCATCTACATATTCCTGGAAAGAAGCTTATCTTACTCAGGATTTCTATTCCTGCATAAAACATCATGACCACGAAGCAAGTTGGAGGGGAAAGGGTTTATTTAGCTTATACTTCCACATTGCTGATCATCACCAAAGGAAGTCAGGACAAGAACTCACACAGGGTGTGATCACCAATTGAGAAAATGTCTTATAGTTGGATCTCATGGAGGCATTTCCTGAAGGAAGGCTCCTTTCTCTATGATAACTTCAGCTTGTGTCAAGTTGACACACAAAACTAGCCAGTACAAAGCTGTGTCTGCAATGGCTGACAGATTAGAAATCCATTGATGTAGGATTGGAACATTAGAAGGTCCAGTGGAAGGTCCAATGTTGGAACGTTGCAGATCTAGAGCCTAATTACAAATTATCTTGGGCTAGCTTTAGCCCCCTAAATAGTCATTTCTTATCCACCTATGTGTCAGACCTAAAATTCTGTGACTAAAAGATTAAAAACTTTCTAGAATGTATTAACTTAGCAGACTACTAGCTTCCACCAACTCAAATGCTAAGAATGTCATCAGATAGCATCAAAGATCTACAGCTTAGATTTCCTAGAGGTAATGCATCTCTCTAACATTTCCACCAATGTATTTGAAAACTGTCTTGATTTATGACTTTATCTATTACTATGAAAACTTCATAAAATTGCCTCCACATGAAAAGAGCATAGAATGTGGTGTGACATAAGTCTGTGTTCCGGGGCCATGGTTGCTCACCCCTGTTAGGCTCCAGAGTAAACAAACGTTCTCTTATCCTCCTTGAGGCAAGACCTGTGCTTTTGCATTTACATAAGAGAAGCAGGCCCAAGCTTCTTCCTCTCAGTGACTGCAGCACCTTCAGGTCCACACTTGACTCTTTTCTTTTTAAAGACCAGGTCTCCTGTAGCTCAGGCTGGCTGACATACAATTTATTCTTTAACTAAAAATGACCTGAACATCTGACCCAGTTTGCAAGCCTGGCTTTTTGATCAGCATGTCTTCCCCCAGGGTACCACTGCTGGATGCCCTCCTCTCTTCTAGCTCAACCCCACTGTGACAATAGTTCAAGGGCCTGCTCCTCAGTACTCTTACTCACCAGATAACCCTAAGCCCACAGATCCTTGTACTGGAGCCTGCTCTCCATAAGGACTCCCATGGTAGCTCCTTCCATGGGGACCTTTAGCACAGCAACCAGTGTGACTTTTCCAGTAGTACAAGGGATAAATTTGTGACATTTCACATGAGTTATCTCATTTGATCTCTTCCAACAATCCCGTAAGGATGACCTCAATGTCCCTATAAACATGTGACATATATTAAGAATCCTATGTAAAAAGGTATGGCAAGTTAGGCAGTTTATTTAATCTCAAAAATTCTTTATGCAATATTTCTAGGTATTTACCTAAATGAACTGAAAAGACATGTCTATACCAAAACCTGTATGTAAATACCAATAGCACTTTGTTCATTGGGAGCAGCTGGAATGTCTTTTATTTGGTGAATAAGTTGGGGGGAGTGAGGTGACAATCAGTATTTAACAGCACTGGGTGCTCTTCTAGAGGACCTGGTTTGGTCCCCCACATAGCAGCTCACAAACACATACAACTCTGTAGCAGCATATTTTCCCCAAAAGTTGGGAGGAGCTAAGATGAGAGGAGTAAGGAGAGGAAGAGGAGAAGGAAGAGGAAGAGCTAAGGGGAGCAGAGATGGAGGAGGATGGAGAACCATGCATGTATTGGGAGCAGTCCTGGGTAACAACTTATATCTAGGTTAGATATTGGGAAACACCTCTAATTGTGTGCGCATCTTGTTAATTGGGCATTATCAAACATCTAAAGCCTTTGGTTAATTAAAAAAAAAAAGAATCCTATGTAAAATATCAGGACTGTGTTGAAAAGACAACGGTAAAGTTAAGCCATTTCCTATTTTTCTTTTAAATAAGTTCCCATCTTCATGTAATTCTTCTATAGCCACAGATGCCTCCTAATAAAGTATCTACTCTAATTTAAATAGGCCAGCCTGGTCTACAGAGAGAAGTTCCAGGACAGCCAGGACTACACAGAGAAACCCTGTCTTGAAAAACAATAACAAATCAAGACTGCTAACCAAGTATGGCAGACCATGTCTATATTCCCAGAAAATAGAAGGTTGAGGTAAGGGGATCAGGAGGTCAGGTCATCCTCAATCACATAGCAAACTGGAGGCTAGCCAAGACACTGTCTCAAGAAAAAAGAAATTTGGCTCTAGCATGTTAAATAAAATTTAGAGGAGACCACTGCTTTGAACTAAGCTCCAGAACTGAGTCCCAAAAGACTATTGATTAACAATCAAAACGGAATCACTCATGCTGAGGTTCCATTAAGCTAAAACTAAGCCTTGAACCTGACAATCAGGATTAGAAAGCTAACAGCCAAATTCTACAAACAGACCAGCTTCAGTTGGTATGATAATGAGACACCGGTGCTCTGCCTTCAACTTCAGGAATCTAATGGTAACTGATCATTTATTTTTCTATTGTTCTGTCCCCAAGCCCCACCTCAGGAAATAAAACTGAAAATGACCAATTTGCCTTTTGGTTTTTGTTTCTTCTGTCTTCAGACATTTTTCTGTTTATAAAACCAATTTCCCAAGTCTGGGTCATTAGAACATTTATTTTGTAGAATGAAGTGTGGCCTAGCTCCTGAATCAAAAATGAAGCCATTTAGGGGTCTTGAGATGACTGCTGTCATTTTGTCCCTTGAAAACTTCTTCCTAATAAAGCTGAGTCATTTAGTCTCTCTGAACCTGAGGTCTATCAACAACTACAGGAACTACAGCATCCACCAGGGCCAGTGAAAGCTGTTCCATGAAACAATATTAATCACATATTAATATAAAATTACACACAGAGAAGGAAAATAATACCAACACAGGAAAAGCCAGTTCCATGGGTGTGTTCAGGGCTCAGGTTATGATCAAATCCCAATATGTGGTTGAACCTGGATGGCGGATAGGGAGATCCTGCCATTGTTGAATTCTTAATCTGGTCTCCTTTTTCTTGAGTAAAGAACAAATTGCTAGCCAGGCCTAGCAGTACATCACTGTAATCCCAGCTAGTCTGAAGGATGAAGCAAGAAGTTCACAAGTTCAGAGTCTGTGGGGCTATATATAGTGAATTTAAGATGAGTCTAGCAAATTAGCAAAATCTCCTGTCTCAAAATAAAAAGTGAAAGGGGGTACTAGTCACAGTAGTGAACACCTGTAATCCAGCACTTAGGTAGTAGAAGTAGGAGGATCAAGAATTAAAGGTTAGGATACAGAGACTCAACAGTTAAGAATATGTCAGGTACTTGCAAAGGATTCAGGATTCAGTTCCCAGCACCTATATGGCAGTTTGAAACCATTTATAGTGCCAGTTTCAGGTGTTGTGATGTCCTCTTCTGGCTTCCATGAGCACTGCATATACAAGATTTGCAAACACATGCTGGAAAAACACTCATCTACATTAAAAAATATAAGCAAATGATCTTGAGGTCATAGTAGGCTACATATTGAGTTGGAGACCAGCTCAAGTTACATGAGACCCAGTCTAAAACACAAGGCCTTAGGTTCAAGTCCCAGCACCACAAAAAATGTAAAGGAATTTGACCAGCTGTTATTCAGAATATTAACTAACAAATCATTACTAAAGATGGGAGGTCTAGTCCATCTATAACTCAAGCAATGAGGTAACCACAGCTGAAAGTTTTTCCTCACAAGGCACTTATGTTTACCTTCTAGCCACCTTGGCTTATGGGGAGAAAGAGTGATTGAACTTACTAGTGGCCCCTTGTTCATGTTGGGTTAGCACATTTTATCTCACAGTTTTGACTATGACACACCTGAGTGGTTCTCTGAATTGATCCTAGTTGTGGTTCACTGAGTTATTTAGATGTTTAGATCATTTTTTCATCAAGTTTGGAAAGCCTCTAGCTATTATTTCTTCAAAGAGTCTGAGCATCTCTTTTCTTTCTAGACTAGAATCCACACCATGTGTGTGTGGATTCACTTGATTTCTGTTTGTCTCTGACATCTTGCTCCTTCCCATTCATTCTTCTTGCTGATTCTCAGGTGGGAGGTGCTCCATGTGCCTGTTCTCAAGTTTTCTGGTTCTTGCATCTCCCTGCTCTGCTGTTCATCTCCACTACTGACAGCTTCAGCTCCAGAGCATCTGTGTGGTTCTCTTTTGTTCTGTCTAACATAGGCTGATGATCTCTTTTCAGAGGTTGGCTTTGTTTTTTGCTTTTCATATTTTCCTTTAGTTCTTTAGAATTATTTAAAATGGAATATTTAAGGAGCTGGAGAGCTGACTCAGAGGTTAAGAGCACTGGCTGCTCTTCCAGAGGTCCTTGAGTTCAATCCCCAGCAACCACATGGTGGCTCACAACCAGCTATGAGTTCTGGTACCCTCTTCTGGTTTGCAGGCATATACGCATGGAGAATATTGTATACATAGTAAATAAACCTTTAAAAGAAAAAAGAAAAAAACAATGGAACATTTAAGCCTTTGTCTAGATGGGTCTCATCTGATATCCTGCAAATCAGACATTTACATCATGATTCATAACAGTAACCAAATTATAAAGTAGCAATGAAATAATTTTGTGGTTGGGGATCACTACAACACAAGAACTGTTTAAAAGGTCACAGCATTAGGCAGGTTGAGAACCACTGTTCTGGAGAATCTACTATCGGGGCTTCTTTGGGAACAGTTTCTACTGGTGAGTTTTCTTTTGGGTATGACTTATAATTTTTTGTTGAAACAGGAATATATGTTTCAGTCATTTTTCTTGAATAAATATATCTCAATTGTTGCACACTTCTGGTTAATTTCCAGAGTTCTGAAAAGAAAGATTTTGACCAAATTCACCATTCTTACTCTGCTATTCCTCAGAGATCAGTACCTGATGTGACATTTAGAAAAAGGGTTGTCAGGCTCCAGAACAAACTTTAAAAGAAAACAGGTTAAGACAGCAAAACTCTAACAGTTAAGAACTTTGTACTCGGGCTGGAGAGTTGGCTCAGAGGTTAAGAGCACAGACTGCTCTTCCAGAGGTCATGAGTTCAATTCCCAGCAACCACATGGTGGCTCACAACCATTTATAATGAAATCTGGTGCCCTCTTCTGGCCTGCAGATGTACAAGCAGGCAGAACACTGTATACATAATAAATAAATAAATCTTTAAAAAAAAAAAAAAAAAAAGAGAGAAAGAAAGAACTTTGTACTCAACCCTAAACTCCAAGTACTATTAAAAAATAATATTCTTCTAAGTCTGGCATAATGGTGCATACCTTTAATCCCAGTGCTTGAGAGGCTGAGGCAGGTGGATCTTTATGATTTCAAGGACAGAGTGGTCTACATAGTGAGTTCCAGGACAGCTAGCACTATGTAGAGAAACACTCTTCTAAAAAAACAAAGAGAGAGAGAGAGAGAGAGAGAAAGAAAGAAGGGGGGAGAGAGAAACTCAAATAAGTTTTTAATTTTCTCTATTTAAAAGTAAAAACTTATTTGAGTAGATTATTTAAATATTAAAATGGGGGCTAGGGCATAACTCAACAGTGAAATGCTTCCTTAGCTTGCTTCACATACACAAGGTCCTGAGGTCAATGCCATTACCTCAAAACCAAAGCTAAACTAAACTAAAACACATTGGAAAGAAAAAATTAAAGTGCAAGGTTATATTTCTAGCATCTAGAAAAACATTTAGTACAGTATTCTAATATAAACAAAATAGAGATGTTATAGATTTTATTTTACAGCCTACTTTATAATATGAAAATTTCATAGGTCTTGTCCTGTGGTAATAAAACTAGAGTGACTGTCTGATTAGAGTACAAGAGCTATTTTTAAAGGCTATATCATGTGACCACAAACAGAATACATATAGAATAACCATCTTCTGATGGACATTTTGATGACTTTCCAATTTCTGCTGTAAGAACAGTCATTTGAATACCTCACATACTTGTTTGATCCACTATACTTTCAAGTTGTACTTCTCAAATTAGATTGCTGTCACTCAATGACAGTCACTTCTAGGTATATGAAGAGGAATTCATTCCAGGTCTCATCTTAAATGTCAAAATCTGCAGATGCTCAAGTTCCTTATATAAATTGGCATATGTGCATGTAACCCCCACACATCCTCTTGTAACCTTCACGTCTAGATTACTCATAATGCCTACAGCAACATCAATGCCATGAAAACAGTTATCATACTCTATTGCTTAGAGAATAATGACAAAAAAAAAAAGAACTTGTCTAAATCCACAGATGTGGGACCCATAATATGGAAGATCAACTGTATTCTCACATGCTTTTTGAAAAAAAATTATTTGTTGTAATAGATATTTAATCTCACATTGGGGTTTCTGCCCTGCCTTTGATCATTTGGTTCCCAGATAAAAGACACACAGCCTTCTATATTGATAATAAGTCTTAATCAGCACTAAAGCTGGGCAGATACCTACCCTCTAAGCTATAGAGTCTACTTCCCCATCAACAGCCCCAAATTATAATTTGTCATGTTCCATCTTGGCAGCTTTTAACTCCAAATGGCCCGCCCTCATGGCCATATTTTTATGACTCACCTAACCAATGGCATCTTCTCCTCTTCTCACATTCTTTCTCTTTTCTCGCTCCTCATGGTCTCTCCTCAGACCCCAAGCCTATGTCCTGTCCAACTATAAGCTGTTGGCATCTTTATTTGTCAAACAGGAATAACTTGGGGGACAAGGTTACATAGTGTCACTTGGGGCTATACAAGGATTCTCTCATCTCTGGGGGTAACTAGGCTTTGGGGGGTAGTATTTTAGCATTACAATACACAGCAAAAGACCAAACCTCAACATTTATTGACATGCATGTGCATCTGCTTGTCTCTATGTACACTGTGTTTACAGTGCTTGAGGAGGCCAAAAGAGGACATGAGGCTCTTTAGAATTAGAGTTACAGGCACTTGTGAACCAATATAGCCAAGTCTCTGCAAGAGTAGCAAATGCTCTTAACTTTAGAGCCATCTCTCAAGCTGCATACCCCCACACTTCCCACCATCTCCTGCCACACACATATTTTGTTGTTGCTGTTGTCGTTGTTGTTATAAGATAGTCTTGGGCTGTTAAGAGCACTGACTACTCTTCCAGAGGACCTGAGTTCAACTCCCAGCAACCACATGGTGGATCACAACCATCTGTAATGGGATCTGATGCCCTCTTCTGGTGTGTCTGAAGACAGCTATAGTATACTCACATAAATAAAATAAATAAATAAATCTTTTTTTTTTTTTAAAAAAGACAGAGTTTCACTATGTATAGCTTTGTCTAGCCAGGAACTCACTACATAGACAAGCTAGTCTCAAACCCAGAGAAAGACCAATCTGCCAATGCCTCTGCCCACCATGTGCTGGGATTAAAGACAAGCACCACCATGCCTGGTACCTCCCCATACTCTGACTCATACACTTTATCACAGCATCCCTACATCGAGGAGCATAGACTCATAGGTACAGTGAGACTATATTTAAAATTCCTGCAGATGTACAGTGAAGTTTATCCCTAACACTACTGTCCATGTCTATGTCCTCCTTGTCCATGGAAATACATTTCAAGATGTCCAGGACATGATTGAATATTGAACCCTATGTGAACTGTTTTTCCCATATACAGTTACCTATAAAAAAAGTTTAATTTATAGGTTAAGCATTATAAAAAGTTAAAAGTAATAATTAGTAAAATAGAAGTTAGAACAATACACTGCTATGAAAATAATATGAATCTCTATAACTTACACTGTGCTCTGTAGCAACAATTTTGGAATTTTGGTTTCTTTAAAAAACACAGTAATATTATAAGAATATGTTTTGTTTTTTTAATCCCAGGTGTGGGATAAGGGGCTACTTCAGATTGTCCATAGTAGCTGACTATGATTTGCCTCCTGCTCTGGCCGAGGCCTGATTTTGCCAGCTACAGATACGTTCTGCAATTATGTGACTTTGGAATTCTGGGGAGTTTTCATAGGGTATATAAATGCTAGGGCCCTAAGGGGTGTGGCAGTTTGTTGGCTGTTATTTGGTTGTTGGTCTTGGTTTGTTAAGTAGTAATGAGCAAAGAAGATACAAGAATAAGAACAAATTAGATATCCTGACAGTGAAGATCAAACTTGCCCCAAAGAACTCAAACCTCCCAATCACCAGGAAGTAACCTAATGATAACATCATTCCATTTCTGACCCCTGACTTTATTCAAGGACCTCTTTCCTTTCCTCTCTATCCTTTTTTCTCTCCTAGCTAGTGTTAGAGGGTTCAAAGGGTAGAAGAAAAAGGGTTGGAGAAGGATAGAAGAAAGATGAACCCACAATGTAGCCAAAAGACCAGGCTCCAAATGGCACCTAGACATGGGGCTAGGCAGAATGGGAAATTTGGTTTCAAATGTCATGGAGAAAATGGCAGGGAATAAAGGAATGGCTTTTTTCCCCCCTAAGAAGCCAACAAAAGACTTACTGTGGCTGCTATTGCTGGGATATCTCCCCATGGCTCTGCTCCCAGAGGGGATTTTCTGGGATCTTCCTCCTTCTCTTCCTCTTCCCCCCTTCCTCCTCCTCCCTTTCCTCCTCCCTTTCCTCCTCCCTTTCCCCCTCCTTCCTCCTCCTCTTCTTATATTGTTTCAAAAAGTTTAGGAGAATGGCTGTGCAACTGGAAAACTTCTGGGTGGAGGTGGAAGCCTTTGGGAATCGAGGAGCATTGCAAAAAGAGAGAACAAAAAGGTTCAGTCCCAGTAACTGAGCAAAAGACCAGGAGTTTCTCACAGGAGGAAAGAGGGAAAGAAACTGTGCCAGAGGGAGGGCTAGTCGAGGAAAAGCTGAAAAGGTAGGAGAACAGGATGATGAAACAGTCCATTTTGAAAGAAAGAGTTAATTTCAAATAAGCTGCACTGCCAGAATGAGAGGAGGGGCAGCCTGGGGTAAAGAGAGCATCACCATCAGCTTCCCTGGTAGTCTATAGCACATGCCTGCTAACGTGTGGAAGAGGGTTATGACGAGATAGGATGGCGTCCTATAGAAATGATGGATCTAAGGTGTTTTAAACAAGCTGTGGTCTGTCTCATACGGGAAGCATAAGCCTATGTGAAACAAATTCTGAATAACTGGGCTACTCAAAACAGAATTATTCCCCAAGACTGGAAGGGATTGGTGACAGCTGTGCTAGAGGCTGGTCCACAGTTGCAGTGGGTAACATGTCGGAGGGAAGAGACTTGTGAATATTGAGCAGTGAAATAGAGTCAAAGAGCAGTTAGTAGCTAGGCAACGGGTGGTACTCTGATATACAAGAACAGATTCGATTTGACCATGCTACTGTAGAACAAATGTCACTTAGTGGCTTTAAGAGCTCAGGACAAAGTCGAGGAACCCAGAAAAGGTTCACTTCATCTACAAAGATTATACAAGGCTCTGAAAAAGCCTTCACTGACTTTACACAGATTAGTCTCAGCTGTGAACAAAGCCATATCAGACCTTGAAACAAGGCAAATGCTGATTGAAACCTCGGTATTTGAAAATTTGAATACTGAACATAAAAAAAAGTTATTAGACCATTAAAGGTATGGGCACTGCCTATGGACAAGTAGATAAGGAATATGCTCGATATCAGTTCTAACATGTACCATACATCAAGCTATAGCTAGAGATCTCCAATATCAAAATGCCCAGTGCTTCAATTGTGGGAAATACAGCCATTTGCAAAGATACAGTGACCAAGCTATTAAAGGTCTTAGATCTCAAAATGCCCAGTGTGTTAACTTTGGGAAATATGGTACTTTGCTCCAGAAAGGTAAACAAGGTATCTCTAAGGACAATGATTTTCCTAAATATAAACCAGAAAGAAGGCCTAGACTTCTAGGGGTTTTAGGCAATGTGGCAAGGACTGCCACTGGACCAATGAGTGTAAATCCAAGAGAGAGATCCAAGGCAATTCTTACCATCAGAAAACAGCCTTGAGGGCCTGGCTTGAGACTCTGCAACAAAAAGTATAAACTGCTTCTTGTCAGCCAAGACATGTATTAAATTGGGCTATATACTATATGACTGTGTTAACATCAGAATGGTTAACATCAGAATGGAAGCCTGCAAAGGTTTCGTGCTGGGGACAAAAATTTGCTTACATTTCTATAAGAAATAAAGAGCTATGGCTATCATGAAAACCAATAAAGATTAGAACTGAGCGAGAGAAATCACCTGAAAACCTTGGCCAATCACCCAGAAAGCATTTATTTCATTGAAAATTTCTCTGTTTATAATTTTCCACTACACTCAGCACAATTAAAGGCTTAAAACAGAAGCGGGGTGGGGGGAAGGCATGCAGTGACAATTTTAGAATTTTGGCTTCTTTAAAAAACACAGTGGGCAGTCATGGCACACACCTTTAATCCCAGCACTTGAGAGGCAGAGGCAGGTAGATTTCTGAGTTCGAGGCCAGCCTGGTCTACAGAGTGAGTTCCAAGACAGCCAGGGCTACACAGAGAAACCCTGTCTCGAAAAAACAAACAATAACCATAGAACTATTATAAGAATATGTTTTTGTTTTAATCTCAGGTGTGGGGATGTGGGGCTGCTTCAGACTGTCGATAGTAGCTGACTATGATTTGCCTCTTGCTTTGGCGGTGGCATGATTTTGCCAGGTTTAACCAGTTTCTGCAATTGTGTGACTTTTGGAATTCTGAGGACTTTTCAAAGAGTATATAAATGTTAGGGCCTTGAGAGGCATGTTGGGCTGTTGGTTGTTGGTTGCTGTCAGTTGAAGTTTGTTAAACAGTCATGGGCAAAGAATAAACAAGAAAAAGAAGAAATTAGATATCCTTACAGGGAAAATCAAACTTGCCCCAAGGAACTTGAAGCCCCTAATCAGCAGGAAGTAGCCTAACAAAAATGTCACCCCCTTTCTGACCCCTGACTTTATTCACAGAGCTCCTTCCTTTCCCCTCTATCCTTTTTTCTCTCCTATCTAGTGTTAAGGGGTTGAAAGGGTGAAAGAAAAAGGGTGGAGACAGGTGGGGAAAAAAGGATTCCCCTGGAAGCCTACAAAGTAACAAAAGGCTGGCTACATTACAGTACTCAATTTTTTTGTTTGGTTGGTTTCACAGGTTTTGTTTGTGTTTTGCCTTTTATGAATATGGATAATTTGCATGTATTTGTGTGTGTGTGTGTGTGTGTGTGTGTGTGTGTGTGCCTGCTCACGCAACCATGTATGCACAGTGCCCTCAGAGCCATAAGAGGGCTTTAGATACTCAGGAACTGGAGTTACATTCTTAGCAACCATATGCCTCTCAAGAGCTTGGATTAAAAGTGTAAACTATCACACCTGGCTTTTTCTAACTTTTCTTGTGCTAATGTGAGATCACACAATGTCTACATGATGAGATGAAAAAAGACAGCATAGGCATGGTGGCATAACGCAAGGCTTCTACACAAGGACAGATCATTTGCTCAAGTCTCCAGCACAGCTGATTGATGACCAAGATGGCCACAAAGTAGCTGACAGCTGGGTTTCCTAAATAGTATGGATTTACTGAGCAAAAGGATAATTTGTATCCTAGGCAGTAAGGAGCAGGACACACAAGAGATTTTATCAGACTACTTAGAACAGTGAGTAATTTATAACATAAATTATTTGTGGAAGTTTACACATTATGTTTGCTGGAAACAGGTTAACCACAAATAACTGAAAACACTCAAATCCAAAATGTTGGATAGCAAAAAAAAAACAAAAAACAAAAAAAAACCATAAAATTCTTATAAGGAAAACAGGCCATGTCACTTGACAATGATTTTTTTAAAGGTTTATTTTATATGTATGAATGTTTTGGCTGCATGTATGTATGTGTATGCCTAGTGCCCAAGTCAGAAAGTTGGAAGCTCCTCAAGCATCAGGAATATAAGTGGTACATAGACAAATATAGGCAGGCAAAATACCAATATATAAATATTTCTTTAAAAACATTCAAAACAGTTATGGTGGGGGACTCCTGCTGAGGAATAATCTATAATGTAATCCTGCCAATTTCTCTCCAACTTAAAGGTCTTTTTCTTGAGAACTCAGTAGATCTTCATACTTATCCACATGAGGTCACATAAGCACCTGACATTAAGAGAGATACAACTGCAGAAATAATTCTCAGGAAGTCTACCCTCTACCCTCACAAATTTCTTGGGACCAACACAAGAACCAAGACAAGAATCCCACATCTATTCACCATCTCAGATACAATCTCTAATGAGATTTGATGGCAATGGTCCCTTCAAAAAGACTTGACTCCACTAGGAGGTCAGGGAGAGGCCAGGTTATCTATCAGAGGAAGGACTTCAGCAGCACCAATTCCAGTTGCAAGATTTCTTGATAAGTAAGCCTGACTGAAAGAAAAGTAATTCTTACATTCCACACTTTCTTTACTTTTGAAAAAAAAAAGTATGAAATAGTGAGTGGAATACTAGGCCTAGGCTTGGTAGATAGAGACCCAAATTCTAGCCCTGCCGAGTTACTGACATGAATTTTGCAATTGGTCATTGGTCAAACAAAATTTTAACAGCTACACAGAACCCAAGCTCTACTTACTTTGTATTCAAGTTCTACCTACGTTGTAGGAAATAAAGCCATAGTATATAAATCAAATCCAGCTCATGGTTTCAGCATCTGGTAGAGAACTGGAATTACAGGAGAGGAAATTAAGCAATGGGTTTAAGCAGAGCCCAAGGGCTATAAGACCACCCTATTTAGAGGCAAAATGATAGTGAATCATGGATCTGCTTCATAGCCATATTCAAAAGTTAAGACCTAATTTCATCTGGGACAAAGGTCCCTAAATTATGAGGAAAATATCCAAGTTCAGGGGAAATACCAAAAGTTCTTAAGAAAGTAATATGAGTCTCATAATCATTTCCTTATTCAGGAGCTTCTGAATTCCAGAAAGATGTAGAATTAAGTGCTTATGTACAGAGTTAAAGCCATAGTATTAGTAATTTTGTGTTAGAAATCTTGCTGGGCAGTGGTGATACATGCCTTTAGTCCCAGCACTCAGGAAGTAGAAGCAGGTGTATCTCTAAGTTCAAGGCCAGTCTCATCTACAGAGCAAATTTCAGGACAGCTGGGGCTACACAGAGAAACCCTATCTTGAAAACACAAAATAGTAAAGAAGAAAAGAAAGAAAGAAGTCTGTTGTGTTGAGCTTGGAATGTAGCCCAGTAGTAGGGCACATGTCTAGCACACACAAGGCCCTGGAGTTCATCCCTAGCATCTCCCCACATCTGCACATTAGCTGGTACTTTATATGCTTTAAGGAATTTTGGACTGGCATGGTAGGACATGCTTATAACTCTAGCACTTGGGAGGTAAAGGCAGGAAGATCACAAGTTCAAAGCCAGCCTGGGATACATAGCCTAAGCTATATAATGAGACACTTTAAAGAGAAAGAGACTGATCCCATAGCATGTA
Source organism: Grammomys surdaster (assembly GCF_004785775.1). Lineage (NCBI taxonomy): Eukaryota > Metazoa > Chordata > Mammalia > Rodentia > Muridae > Grammomys > Grammomys surdaster. The sequence goes on from NW_021604650.1 coordinate 3,393,144, forward strand.
AACACATGAAAAAACATTCCACATCATGATAGTCACTAGGGAAATCTAAGTTGAAACCACAATGAAATGCCATAGTGTACATTTTAAATTTGAAATTTTTGAATTAAAAAGACTGATGATTTCTAACGCTGGAGAGGCTGGAAAGTGACTAGAATTCTCTATTACTGATAGAAATATAAAACACAATAACCACCTTGAAAGTGTTTAACAGCCACCTGTGATCCAACCACTCACTCCTAGGCAAAGGAAAACTATTTTATAGAACAAACAAACCAACAAACGACCTTGAACAGAGGCAAGGGGCTGTAACTCAATTTGTATAGTGCTTGAGCAGCATTCATGCACACACACATACGTGCATGCATGTATATACATACATACAAACCAGCAGAAATTCAATTTTTAGATCTGGAGGCATGGTTCATTAGAACACTTGCCAAATCAGACTTATAGACCAATGATCACAGCAGCTTTATTTGTAATTGCCAAAAACTGGAAGTGACTGAGAAGACCAACAACAAGTAAAGGGATAAATTATGTGATGTCCATGTAATAAAATAGTTAGTCAGCAGTAAGAATAAATGAATTATTGATACATGGACATGTTTTAAAATGATTATACTGAGTAAAAGAAGGCAGACAAAGTAGAAGTGATCCTGAATCAGTCTAACTATAGAAAGTTCCAGAAATATGCAAACCAATCTCTATGAACAGAAAGTTTTGTGGTTACTTGAGAGTTTAGGAGACAGAGATATTCTAATCAAGCTAGCTTGGTTAAAAGCATTGTTCTTCTAGAAGACTCAAGTTCAGTTCCCAGCACCATGTCAGGTGGCTCACAGCTACCAGCACTAGCTCCAGTGTGATCTGACTCCTCTGGCCTCCTTGTAAAGCTGCACAGACACACAGACAGACACACAGTCAGTCTCTCTCTCTCTCTCTCTCTCTCTCTCCCTCTCCCTCTCCCTCTCCCTCTCCCTCTCCCTCTCCCTCTCTTTCTCTTTCTCTCTCTGTCTCACATAGACTCAAATAGACACACACATACATTAAAATAAATCTTAAATAAACCAGGATAGGGCTGACCATGGTACTTCATGCCTGTAATTCCAACACTCCTGAAGCTAAGGCAGGATTACTGCAAGTCAAAGCTAGCTTGTGCTATATAGTAAGTTCCAGGCAGCAGAGTAAAATACTGTCTCAAAAAACCCAAAATTAAAAGATAAATAAATAAAACATAACAGAAATATTTAAGACAATTTAAGAATTGGCTTAATTTATTAGACTTAAAAGAGTAATTATAATATTAAGGGATTTTTAATCAGGCAATTGGAAGAAATAATAAAATAATTAAGGGAAGGTGGCTATAATTTATAAATTCAATTTAAAACTTTCAAATGAGTTTAATGAATTATTCAAAGGAGACCAACATTAATCAAAAGGCCTTTCAAAGTGATTGTTAATTTTTTCTAAAATCATAAATAGAATGGAAAGTTTCAGTGTTTACACTTAGAGAGTTAAACTTAAAAATCCTTAAAAGAACTAGATATTTTAACTTTAATTTTTTTTATTTATTTACTTATTTATTTATTTATTTTTGGTTTTTCTAGACAGGGTTTCTCTGTATAGTCCTGGCTGTCCTTGAACTCACTCTGTAGACTAGGCTGGCCTCGAACTCAGAAATCTGCCTGCCTCTGCCTCCCAAGTGCTGGGATTAAAGGCATATGCCACCACTGCCCAGCTCTTAATTTTCAATTTTAATAACTCAAAACTCACACATTTCAGTTTGTCATGGTGGTGCCTGCCTTTTTAATATCAGTACTCAGAAAGTAGAGGCAGGCAGATCTCTGTGAGTTTGAGGCCAACCAAGACTACCATCAAAACCATGTCTCAAAAAAAAACAAAAAACAAAAAACAAAAAAAAACCTTTTCAACCAAAGTCACTATGAATGATCTGGCATTTCTCTTTTTTTTTTTTTTTTTTTTTTTTTTTTGGTTTTTTGAGACAGGGTTTCTCTGTGTAGCCCTGGCTGTCCTGGAACTCACTCTGTAGACCAGGCTGGCCTCGAACTCAGAAATCCACCTGCCTCTGCCTCCCAAGTGCTGGGATTAAAGGCATGCGCCACCACCGCCTGGCCAATCTGGCATTTCTCAAAGCTCTATGTGTCAGGCTGGGGTGTGGCACCCAAAACCTCACCCAAATATGCTACTCACCCTTCATGGAAACATACCCAGTCACTGAAACTTCCAGAATCTCAGTTCTCTTATGCATGAAAGGAATGTCTCTCAAAATAAATACATTTACTTTAATGATTTATTATTAATAAATTTCTTATCAACGAATAGCATGTCAGTGGGAAAAACACTCAGAAATGTAGAGTAAGTGCAGATATAAGAAGTGAGCTGTGACTGACAGACAGGAGAAAGGAGACTTAAGAATGACTCAGCAGAGCCAGCTCATGGAATCTTCCCTGCAACCTCAGCTTGGGATGTCATATTCATGTCGGTCAGAAGAGGAGCTGCCACAGGAGTCTGACCTAGCCCATACTCACATAGCTAGAGCAAGGTATTTCCAGTAGCCTTGGCATATCCCAGGCCCAGCCCTGAGTCCTGATAACAAATTAAGAAAAGAAGTAGCATGCAAGTTGCAGGCTGAAATGGGTTGAGAAACCTGGGTTATGTCTTCTGGTGGGATACTTAATAACAACAGCGGACACTCACTTCCCTCTGAGATTCCCAGGAGAAAGGTTCAGAGCAGGAAGGGCCCAGCTAAGATAACAGAGTCTTGGTTACTGTAACTAAGAAAAGCTCTGGGGAAATATCAGAGCTCTGGGAACTGATGAGCAGAACAAGCTTTGATAAAGTAAACGACCGACCTGGGAGCAGTGCCTTCTTGGGGACTAACTTTCTCTTCTAACTGATAGAGCTGTCATCTGTAAAAGATGACAGCCTTAAAAAACAACAGGGTCAGCACCCTGGAGTCTGCTCATGAACCTTCTCTGGGCGTCACTCTCTTCCATACCTTGGCCCATATGAATAATTAGTATACAGAGCCAAAAAACAGAAGTGAATAGTGGAAAACATGATAGAGCACCACATACCAACAAAAAGGACCATTTCCAAAAGGTACCCATCAGCTTTTTCTTCATGAGCTTTGTAAGGAAACTGTGTGGTAGAGTTAAAAGCACCTATTACTGACCCAAGGCCTAGGACAAGAGGAATGTGGAAGATCTCAAAAGTGACCAACTCTAGACTGAAGAAATGGGTCAGCAGCTAAGAGCACTGGCTGCTCTTCCAGAGGGCTCAGGTTTGGTTCCCAATACCCACACACAACCATCTGTAACTCTGGTTCCAGAAGGATATGGCACCTTCTTCTGGTCTCCTCAGGTACTGTATGCATGTGGTGCATAGGCAAAACACCCATACACATAAAATCTTGAGAGGGACAGGCACACACAGACACACACACACAGACACACACACACAGACACACACACACACACGGAGAGAGAGAGAGAGAGAGAGAGAGAGAGAGAGAGAGAGAGAGAGAGAGAGAGAG
>NW_021604650.1:3396706-3410288 GCF_004785775.1 Grammomys surdaster
GAGAGAGAGAGAGAGAGAGAGAGAGAGAGAGAGAGAGAGAGAGAGAGCGCTAGCTAGCGAGCTAGCTCATGGGTCAAGAGGGCATCCTGAGAAAATTCTTTGCACAATGAGTAGAAAACCAAGAAAAATCCCTGTACAAAGAAATCTCTACCCCACAATAAACATGAGCTCTGGAGAAAGTTGAACAACAAAGTCCCCAGGGTCCCTAGCTGTGAAACAGGGAGAGCAGCTCAGAGAGAGGGAAAGAGTATCTCTTCTTACAAACTAGAGGGGGATAATTAAAGAGAGACATGGGGCCCAAACTAGTGCTTTAGAACTCAGGCTGAGCAGATGCACATGGATCTTCCAGTGACCTACAACCTAGAGAAGCCCTAAGGGAGAAATTTTTAAGAGTGGCAGGTTTACTGGGCATGGTGGTACATACTTTTACTCAGGAGGCAGAGATAGGAGAAATTCTGAGTTCAAGGCCAGCCTGGTCTTCAGAGTCAGTTCCAGGAGAGCCAGGGCTACACAGAGAAACGAGAAACCCTGTCTCAAAAATAAAACAAACATAAATGGCAAGTTTTAGAGGACAATGCTGCTGAATGCTAGGTAGGCAAAAAAAGGGGACAATTCTGCTTTTACCCTCTGTCCTGTGACTGCCAGACATCAGAGGAATGCATCAAGTGTTTTTACAACTGAATGACGCAGCCTCCTCTCATTTCACAACTGAGCATCTCCAGGCTCACAGCAGCCAGTGCTCTTAACAGCTGAGCGCCACTGCCAAATGCCTGCCTTGGAATATGGGGTCTTCTCAACGGCTGCACAGAAGGGATGTTTCCTGTAGGTCAGCACCACTATCCCCTGCCTAGTTTCCCAAGCCACACCCTTCCAGAAAAAGGGCCTCCTGCTGCAGCTGGCCAGCTACCAACTGGAGCTTACAAGGAACCAGATGTCACCTTCCTGTGAAAACCCAGAAAAATGCAGAGATCAGAAGTGGAGATTTTCCAAAAGCCAAGAGTGTGCCCTTTTGTACTGACTGAACGTAAAAGATGGCATGTGCATGTTAGGACTACGTATCTTAAGAAGCTCCCATGCAGCCTGATGACAGGCTTGAGCTAAGGCTCAGAACTCACCATTGGTGCTGTCAGCTCTCCAGTAGGCAGATGTTAGCTGAAATAAAAGGGAAAAGAAGAAAAAAGTTGTTATCTTCATTTCTCCAGACACTCCCCAGAGAACCTAGAAATGTCAGGAACACTGGGAGTGCACAGAACTGCTTGTTCTATAAGGGTCACCAATGCCCCTGCTGCCTACACCCCACATCTTACTGCTTTGACACACAGGCATCTACAAAATGTGGGGCAATAACAATAACTGATAAAAAAAAGACAGAGGCTTGAAATCTGTGATCTTTCTCCCTCAGACTCCCAAGTAGCTAGAGTTACATATATGCCTGCACAGGGGTAGAAGAAGAATCACAAATTCAAAGCCTCTGTCTCCAAATAAAAAGTAAAAGGGGGCTGGAAACATGGCTCAATGGTTAAAAAAAAAAAAGGCACTTGCTCTTGCAGAGGGCCCAGGTACACTTCCTACGAACACATGATCATTCAAAACCTTCTGTAACTCCAGTTCCAGGGGATATGACACCTTCTGGGCTACATGAGCACTAAGCACATATGCAGTACGTATACATACACTCATACATGCAGGCAAAACACTCATACACATAAAATAAAAAAATATATATAAACAAAGCTGGGATTTAGCTCAGTGATACAGCACTTGCCTAGTATCGATGGGACTCTATGCTCAACCAGTCCCCAGCACTAAAAGAGGAAACAGGCATGCTCTGAGGGCCAACATACAATAACCATTGAAGTAAAACACTCGTCTGGAACCAATATGAAAACAAAACTCACAAAGTTGTTTCCTCCAAAGTGCTTTTTCTTTCTTTCCTCTCTCCTCCATCCAGCTCCAGATGTACTTTCTCCAGGCAGCTGCATCTAATCCTCAAGAGCTACCTGCCCTCCTGATTCTCAGATGCTGGCCTATCTCACTGTGCAACTTGACACTAATGAAGCACAGGCCTACGTGACCTACCATGCATCTTCTATTCATCCCCCTTTCTGAGGCCCCTCCTTGCCATACTTAAGAGCACACCTCAACATTTAAGCATCCCCATCCCAGGAACACACAGGGAATGTATAGCTACTTTGAATATTCTGTAGACTACTACTTTTCTAAAGACCATTTGTGGGCTACTCAGGCCACTGGTCAATAAACAGCAAAGTGGGAGACAGACCAGCAAGCTCACTTGTCTACAGAAAATCATTTGCCATGATAGATTATGTCAAAATGAAACAGAATGTTTAGGGCATTTAATCCAATAAAACACTGAGTACTGCCTTGCATAGATATCCATGCCAAAGGCACAGGCTCTGCCCAAAAAGTGCCAATAAACTGTTATCAACCAACATTCGAAGACAATTATGGAATGAAACATGAGAAACAGCTACCAGGACCTGAACCCAGGGCTAATTCCAGCCATGCCATTCCTACTTGTATGACTTTGAATGAATTGTGTCACCTCTTTGTATGCAAAGTCCCTATCACAGAGTGACTATCACAGAGTCCCTATCACATATACATACCAACACACACATGTACACACAAATACACACATGTTGGCTTTTATAATTAATAATATAATCATCATATTAAAATACAGAGCCATAGCCAACTGAATAGATTGGCAAGCTTAACTCAGGAAAGCCACTAGTTTTGAAGAATAGTTTAAATTTTGACAGAACAAGGAGAAAGGCCCTGATGAAAACAAGGTCACTAGAAATAGGAAGCAGAGGACAGACACTAAAAAACAGCTTGAGGAAAAGTGAATAGTCTCAAAGGCAGCTAAAGAAGTGACCTCAAGTTCAAGAGGTCAAGGGTAAGACAACATTAAAGTCTTGTTTTGTCGAGCAGCATAAGAAGGAAACAGAGTCTCACTGTATAGTTGAAGATGGTCTGGAACTCACTATGTGACTCAGACTGGCCTCAGATTTTCAACCCTCCTGCCTCACCTCCTGAGTGCTGGGACTGCAAGCACAGGCCATTATGTTCCGCAACTTGGAAAGCCAGCTGAGGCAAACTTCCCATTCAATAAGTGAATAGTTTATTCTCTTTGCCAATTTCCCATCTTCCACTTTCAGGTCCTCTTTAATGGCAGGTAGCCACAGGCTCAGGTGAGGTCTCAGTGAATGAGCAGGTACAAGTTCTGCATAGGATGCTTCTGGACAAGAAATCAGCCCCGAGGCACTTTCTCCACCCAACTGCCTTTAACCCTGAGGAGCAGCCTGTACTTCAGTCTCAGACACTAATTCTGTCTCACCACACAACTCAATACTAATGTAGGAGCAGCCAGGCACTTCTAGAACACAAAAAGTAGGGGCTCATTCAAAAGAAGTAGCATGCTACCAGAGGCAACAAAAGAGAGGGCCCAGAAGGATTTTCTAGAAATACAGTGACCTGAATGAGGCATCTGGCTCCGACAGAAAAGATGAGACTCCCTCCCAAATGCACTGACCTCCCCTAGTGATTCTGAGCACAGCCATTGCCCCAAACTGACTTCTATCTTCCCAGCTTCCGCCCTACTAGCCTAATTGGTTTTCACCCTGAGCTTTTCAAATTTGTCTAAAATATTTATTAATCACTGTCTTGTTCCCATGACAGTGTTAGGGACACAAACGATGATAATATGGAATTTGGGAGAACATGCACCCAGCACAGCATTTGGGATACTGCAAGAGAAAAGCAAGAAGGAACTGGGTGTCCACCCATACCAGAAATTGGGAAGTAGAGGCAGGATGAGGAGAGTTCAAGGTCAGCCTCAGTTACATAAAAACTCTGTTTTTAAAAAATGAGCTGGAGAGATGGCTCAGCAGTTAAGAGAGACTGTTCTTCCAGAGATCCTGAGTTCAATTCCCAGCAGCCATGTGGTGGCTCACAACCATCTTTAATGGGATCTGATGTCCTCTTCTGGTGTGACAGAAGACAACTACAATGTACTCATACACATAAATCTTTTTAAAAAAAAAACAAACAAAAAAACCCCAAACAAACAAACAAACAAACAAAAACCCTCTGGTGGCTGGAGAGATGACTCAGCAGTCAAGAGCATTGACTGCTCTTCCAGAGGTCCTGAGTTCAATTCCCAGCATCCACATGGTGACTCACAACCATCTGCAACAGGATCCGATACCCTGAGGACTATGACAGTATACTTACTCACATACATAAAAAAAGACAAAATTTAAAACAAATAAACAAAAAATTCTGCATGGTGGCACATGTCTTCTTTTTTTTCTTCCTGGAAAAGCAATGTTTTTTTCAAATTCTCAGAGATTATAATTACATTTCTCCCTTCCACTTCCTCCCTCCAAACCTTCCCATATGCCCTTCCCCACTCTTCTTCAAATTTAAGGCCTCTTTTTTCATTGACTGTAGATAGATAGATAGATAGATAGATAGATAGATAGATAGAAAGATAGATAGATAGAAAGATAGTTAGAAAGAAAGAAAGAAAGAAAGAAAGAAAGAGATAAAGAAAGAAAGAAAGAAAGAAAGAAAGGAAGGAAGGAAGAAAGAAAGAAAGAAACAAAGACAGATAGATAGATATTACTATATCTAACTTACTCCAACCATCCATATCATGTTACTTGTATGTATGTTTCAAGGCTGGTCATTTGGCACTGGAAAACCAATTGATGTGTTCTTTCCTGGGGAAGATTACTTCTCCCACTCCCAGCTTTCCTGAGTTGCCTAAGTAGCTCTCTGTGCAGAGTTGGAGCCTACCCTCATTTACTTTAGTATGTCCATTGGTGTCATCCTTGATCAAATCACATTTAGATACCCATGTTGGTGAGGTTTTACAGGCATAGCTTCTAACACTAATTATTAGGAGGAGACACAATCTTGTAGCAAACTCCCTGATCCTCTGGCTCTTAAAATCTTTCCATCCCCTCTTCTCCATGTTCCCAGAGCCATAGGTGCAGGAGTGTTTTGTAGTATGTAGCCATTGGGATTGGGTGTCAAATACCTTTAATCCTAGCACTCAGAAGACAGAGGCAAATGGATCTGAGTTTGAGGCCAGTCTGGTCTACAGAGTGAGTTCTAGGACAGCCATGGCTACACAGAAAAACCCTGTCTAGACAAACCAAAAATCAATAAAATAAATAAAGACTTAGGGACTGTTGTCATGTTATCATGAACTGTTGGCATGTGGTCGTTACCCCAGCACTTGAGAAAGAGACAAGCAGGGAGACAGGGGGATCATGAGTTCAAAGCCAGCCTGGGCTACACTGCAAGATCTTGTCTCCAGAAATAAAAAGAGTTTGAGAGTTAACAGGGAAGAATAGGCAAACAAGTTTTAGCTGCAAGCAGGAAGAAGGCTCAGCATGTCCACCCCCAACTTGAGCATTTGCATCATATACAGGGAAAGGGTGACAAGCAGGAGGCTAGAGCCAGGATTGCTGGAGGCAGTGGGTGAGAGAGCAACAGGGAAGGCACTGGACAAAGACTCAGGGTTCTCGCCATGATCTAGGGACTGAGTGTATCTACTTGGCTCTTTGAGCGTCTGCTTTCTCAGATGGAGATGGGAGTAATTAGCCTGGATGACCTCTTTCATAAAATTAAGAGACCTTCAGATTTTTAGGAATTTCAAAGCTGCCAGAGACCTAGAAATCTTGCTTGATTCCAAAACTTGTGAAATGAACAAAGAGCCCTGCAAAGGTAAAACAACTCCCACAAAGTACACAGGGCAAGTCACTCTGGGAGGAACCTGTAAGCACAAGTCCTCAAAGCCAGAGGCACTTCCCGAACGCACTTCATAAACTCTTATAAACTGTAGAAATAACGGGCTGTGCCCAGGCACACCTCCTGAGGGGCGGATGGATCACTGAATCTTGGGAGCCTCAGAATTCCTTCTACACCTGAACCAAAGTGGAACCCAGGGGTTCCAAGGAGCTTCCCCCAGAGACGTGGTATAAACATCAGGAACAAGAAAAAGTCTCTCTTAACGCTCCCGGCATGGATTTCATATTCAGTACGATGGGGGCTACTAGAGTGCCCCATTCTGACAGATTGAAGTTCGAGCTCTCACGGGAAGCTTGCACAAAGCACTTTATGGCTTGAAGCATCAGTTTCTCTATCTGGAAAATGGGCCCCTGAGAGCAGGATTGAGGCCAATGTGGGCCGCCAGAGAGGTGGGACGAGGTGCCTGCGCCTGGAGGATGCTCGGCAGTCAAGGGCTCCTGGGAGCCCGGAGCAAAGGAGGAGGCGGGTCCGTGCTTACCGGGTGCCTGAGGAGGGGGAGGGACTGTGCACGTCCTGTCGCGCCGCGTCGTGCAACGCCGGCAGCCGTCTCCTCTAGCCGACACTCGGGGAACCCACGTCGCCTTGGCGCGCGCAACCCTTACATAAGCGTCCCCGGCGCTGATGCCGGTGCACTTCCACCCACAGCGACCTGCAGCAGGAAGAGTAAGGTGTAGAACGCCGCGGACACTCACCTCCACCCAGCCGCCTCAATCCGTGGCCGCCGCCTCTGACGGCCCCTGCCTCCGCTGACAGGGAACAGCTGCGGTCTCCGCGCAACCAAACTTGCTGCAGCACTGGCTCCGCCCGTAAGACTTTCTATTGGTTGAGACAGCCCAACCCCTCCAAAGATTGGATGAATGGCCCTATCATTCACCGCTCCCCCTTTCAGGACTCCTCCCTGCACCCACCTACCCCTCGTGTTTAAGCCTTGGCGCCTCACGTAGGCTCCGCCCCTCGCGTCCCCAGAGGACCTTCTGATTGGTACAGAGGCGGGAAGAGCCCACCCCCTACGCGCCACCGCCTACTCCCTTTTCTTGTAAGCCTCACGTGGGCCTTCTAGCGCGGCCAGGGCCCGCAATAGGCGGAAGTGGTCCGTCTGAGAGCTCATCCTGATTGGCTGTCGGCGGGGGTGGGGACGTGCAATTCATTCAATCGGGTAGCACGTGTCTCTTAAAACCGCAACCATAACAGATGCACGGGGGTTGGAGCAATGCTGCCAGACGCACTTACTCTTAGCAGATACAGAAGAGGTCGCAGGAGAAGCGTTAGCTAAGAGCAAGAGGAAGCAGAGAACGCCGGTACCACCTGAAGTTGTGTGTCTGCGTCCTTTAGAACCTGCGTGAATGGGGGTGATGGTCATGAGCCCGCCTCTGTGTGACCTTGGAGCATCAGCTTCACGTCTCTGAGCTCAGTTTCCCGATCAGCAAAGCCGGGCCGCTCAGAACCTTAAAGGTTTTCTTTCTAGAAGGTTCGATTTAGCTAACGAAAGTCACCAAAGCAACTCCAAAGTCCTGCCTTCCAGTGATAGGAGACTAGGCAGTAAACAAACACAGTCCATCAGCATTGATCAGGCCAAGAGAAAAATAGACCATTTCCTGACAGGACAATCAGAAATTATGAGAACATCACGTTAAACAATAATTGCTTACTAACTCCGACTCTACTGTGTAGAGCTTGCTACTGGGCTGCTGGGCAAAGTGGCACAGGTATGTAATACCAGTACTTTACTTAGAAGACTGAGGCAAGAGAATTTCAAGTTCAAGGTGGGCCTCTGCAGTATGGCTTCTCTTTTTTTTAAAAAAAAAAAAGAAAAAAAAGGCTATTCCAACCTTCTGGTCCTCTCTCTTTATCTGTCAGAACCCCTACCTTGCATGGATCCAATACAACTATATATTAGGAGAATATGGATTTAAATTCCAATTTTTCAGATTCATATGTTACTTTTAAACATTAAGTACGTGTTTGGTGTTATGCTAGGAAGAGCAAGACCTAGCGTCAGCCATTGCATCAAAGACTTCATATGCCTAACAACAACGACAAAATCAGGCATACCCTAAACTCTAATCTCAGCACTTGGCTGTTCTAAGGCAGGAGGATCAGGAAGTGTGGGTTTGGGTGTTTTGTTTGGTAGGATTTTGCTTGTTTGAGACAACAAAGTCTTCCTATGTAGTTTTGCATGGCCTGGAATTCACTGTGTAGTTCAGGCTGGCCTGGAACTTCTAGATTCAAGTGCCTTTGTCTCCTGAGTGCTGGATTAAAGGCATATACCACCACACTCAACTGAGAAGCAAGAGCTTTAGGTCTGTCTGAGCTACATAAGAACTTGTCTCAAAAACAAAAACCATATCATTATTTATTTATAAGCATATCTGTGTATAAGGTCAGGGGTGTGTCAGTTAACCTGGAGCTGGAGTTAAGTCAAGAAAAGAGTTCAAATTCTGTGACCTTGGGCAAAGGCCTCTCTACCTCTCTAACTGGATTTCCACATGAAAAGAGATTACACTTAGTAGTGACTGAGTCTTTCCATTGCTGATCCTAATTACTCTTCTAGTACAGGAATACCTGTGATTTCCTGTCTATAGATAACTTTCCTCCACTACGTAGGTGTAAGACATGGATCCCAGTGTCCTTCAGAAAGGTTTAGCTGGTCATGCAGAAGGGTTTGTGTGAGATGGTGTGACTTGATCCTTCTTGGTTCCTGTAAGCATTGAGTTCCGAGCAGAGGACCTGTGTTTGCCTGAAGGTTCACATGACTTCTACACCCACCCCAAATGACTCAGACATGAACAAAGAAACTGATAGAGACAGAACCAGAAAGCCAGAGGCCAGTTGTGGACAAAGGCGCTGCAGGCTCTGAGCATCCGCTCTAGCATCATTTTATGTAGCTCAACTTAGATTAGGAAGCAAGACAATTGTCTACCCAGGCTTTCTCCTGTCCCATGATGAGTCCCCCTGACAGAGATGGGGATGGCTCCCATTCCAGGCACCAGAGGCCAAGCGACCAAGCTGCCTGACCTAAAGCTGGGGTGAGAAGCTTAGCATGGTTGGAAACTACTTCTCAGCCTAGGCTCAGTACCACTCATGTTAGAATCTCGGGTACGAAGCTCTGCCTTATAAGAGTAACCGGAAGTCAGAAACACTGGTAGTGTCCCAAGCCACCCAAGCCCATCCCTGGGGTCTGAGGGCCCTGAATTTCCATGTTGGTTTTGAAAGCTCTCCAGATGGGAGGCCTCAGAAGTATTTCCCAGGTTTCTGTGGTTATAACCTTCCTGGTGCTCTAAAAACAAAACCAACCTGATTTCTGGGCTCACACCCACTCTTAAAGATTATGTGTCAGGAAATCTTGGGTGGAGCTCAGAAATTGTTTATTGATTTTTTTTTAACTGATAATGAGATCTTGGGAAACTTGGCTAGAATCCTAGGAAATTTCAATAGGTAAGACCAGACAAAAGGGCATACCCTGGCCTTAGGCAGGCTTGGCCGGGAGTTTGGCTGTGATGCATACGATATATAGGATATATAGGATATATAGAATATATAGGATATATAGGATATATAGGATTTATAGGATATATAGGATATATAGGATATATAGGATATGTAGGATATGTAGGATATGTAGGATATATAGGATATATAGGATATGGACCCAGGACAGATAGAGAGGGAAGTGTATCCAGCATCTCAGAGGCTTCTATAAGGCCTTCTTTGTGTCTTCCACTTTCTGGAGAGTGTTGTGGGTTTTGTCTTGCTCACATTTCAGTACAGCCACTGTTTAAGAGTTGAGTTTGGCTGGGTGATGATGGTACCGTTGGTTTATTTTTAAATACGGTGTCAAAGCCAGGTGTGGTAGCACACGCCTTTAATCCCAGCACTCAGGAGGCAGAGGCAGGCAGAGCTCTGAGTTCAGTGCCAGTCTGGTCTATAGAATGAGTTTCAGGACAGTCAGGGCTACACAGACTTGACTTGGAAAACGAGAGAGAGAGAGAGAGAGAGAGAGAGAGAGAGAGAGAGAGAGAGAGTGTTAGTGAGAGAGTTAGTTTAGTTTAACAAACATTTGTTCATAATAAATAGAAACCAGCCCATGAGAATTAGTTTGAAGGTTTAAAGGACTGGAGTAAATGAAACTGGCCAGAGGCCAAGAGTCCTGCACCACAGGGGACTCCCGGCCTCTGCATTTAAGAAAGGAAGAATTGACTACAACCAACAACCTGTAACAGGCCAACTCAGGTCCGGGGTATGGGCAAACAAGCTGCTATGATGAGCCATTGAAGGATAGCTCCTTTTTCTTTTTTAAGATGTTATTTATTATTACTTTCTTTTTTAATTTGTTATTTATTTATTATATGTAAGTACACTGTCGCTGTCTTCAGACACCCCCCAAGAGGGCATCAGATATCATTGCAGATGGTTGTGAGCCACCATGTGGTTGCTGGGATTTGAACTCATGACCTCTGGAAGAGCAGTCAGTGCTCTTAACCACTGAGCCATCTCACCAGCCCTTATTATTATTTTCTGTGTATGGCTGTTTTGCCTGGTATTCCCAGAAGCCAGAAGAGGACATCAGATTCTCTGGAACTGGAATTGCAGGTTGTGAGTTGCCATGTGTTTGCTGAGAACTGAATCCAGATCTTCTGAAAGAACAGCAGGCAAGGGTCCCAGATCTTTCCTTTTTTAATATTTCCATTTTCCAGATCCTCAAGGAATCCAGGCCACACTACTGGTCTCTGTGGATTGTTTCCGTATTTCAGTACTGCTAAACCATGCTGAGCCGTCATAACAATGAGGGAAGGGTGACCCTCTGAAAGTCACTGGGTCCATAGCAGTGTCCCACCAGTCCATGACCAAGCAGACAAGTGTTAGTTTTAAGAACACAGCACTAAGATCCTTGAGCCCACACATCTCCAGAGAAACCAGGAATGTTAATCACACAAGATTGTCTTTCTGTTGAGAAAGATGTTTAAAAGAGAGAGAGAAGAGAAGACCCTGTTCTTCTATCCGGGAAGTTGAGAACTGGAAGTGATTAATAGCCTGGTGATCTCTGTTATCTGTTGATCCAGGCCATATCAAGCCTCTACAACCAGGACTGGAGGTAGGTAGCAATCTAAATGACCCTTATAGCCAGAGGCTTCCCTCAGGTTCTCACAACCAGGAAGAGAGGTGGCTCGTAGCCCAAATGACCTCTACACTATCTGTACGAGTGAGAGCAGGCCAGAACCTCAGGCCCTTAAGGTAGTACAGGTATCCTATCTCTAGAACCCATCTTCTTCGAAAAAAAATGACATGTACCCTGTGTTGATTTTCAATGAAATTATGCTTCCTCCTGTACCAGGGATTGTACTACATCAGGAAACTTTCCTAAATTATGCTGGTCTTAAGTAAGTTGAGAATGAGCCACCTGCTATTAGACTCTTGAGAAGTCCAGGTTGATGAAGTCAGTCTGACCCAGGTTTTCATTCTCATTTCTTTCTTGTTCCCTTCTCTGCCTGACACAGGTCCAAGTTCCCACCTGTTCTACAAGTTTGGATCATTGGTACAATGTGCAAACTGTGCAGCTGTGCAAAGCTACCCTATGACCTTGTCTGGATATAGTTTTTGGGTTGGAGGCAACTTAAATATCAACACCTCCCCCTATTGTGGTTTTCAAGTTCCCTTAATCCTGTTGCTCTTCCCCCTCTCCCACTCAATCTTTTAAGCTGCTGCCTGCTCTGGCTATTTGGTATGAACAGTCCCATCTCCACAAGTTCTTTCAACCCTTCACCAGCACTGGAGAGCCTTGGGATACATCTTCCCCATACTGTTTGGTTGTAGAGGTCTCTGTCAACACAGGGATCTTCTCCTTTCCTCTGAATACAGGCAAAGGGATGGATGGTTACCTCCAAAGTGCCTCCCACTCTCATTAGGGTGAACATAACATCCCCTTAGCCACAGTGCACATGAAGTTTCTGCCCTGTCAAATTGCCATTTCAATGCCCACAAGCCCAAGTACACAAAGCCTGTGGTAAACACCTCACCACAGCCAAGTCATTTCACACAGGTTGAGACCAGAAAAGGGATGAATATCCAACCCACTCAAAGCCACAGCTCCTCTGAATGATCTAGTAACCTTATCAAGTATGAAGGGATGCTGTTCCCATTTGACAGGTGTGGATACTGAGGCTCCTAGAACTGAAGTGATCTCTGATCCCACAGCCTGGGACTCCCTGGCTGTGCTTTTTTGTATTCTGCTGGTCACCTTGGATCACCTAGGCAAGAAAGAATAGACTTCAGATGTCAAACAAAGGGCTTTGTTTTGGCATTTGCTTCTTAAGGACAGCTTAAGTCTTGAAGCTAGAAGGACTTTGAACAATGTGTTTCCAAGATCTCCCATAAGATAATGAATGCCTGGGACCTGGTTGTGCTAATAGCTTCTCAGGCCTCTGCACAGACCTGTTTCTGCAGTGGGCTTACAATTGGGTGCACGCACACCTGGACAAGGAAAAAGCTCAGGAGACAGGACAAACCCACATCACCCCTGCATATCTGAACAAGTTGTGTTCTTGGCTCTGTAAATTAAGCTCACCTCCCATACAGGAAACCTTAAGCAGTGAGCGCTCTTCTGCTCCGGGGAGCTTTTACGGGTAGTTTTTCAGTAACTGTGTGGTTGTTTGCTATTCACTTTGAATCATGGGAAGGCTTGGTGGGTAGAGCATTTGTCACCAAGTGATAAGGTTGAATTAATTGAACCTAAGAACCTTCCTAGCTTCTCTGTGGGTGTCTAAAAACCAAGAGTATAGACCAGTTGTCTGAACAAGAAAACTAGAAGCTTAGCTGGAGGGGGTGGCTTGCATCTGTAATCTTATACCTTAGGAGTCTGAGCCAGGCATGGTCACAGTTATGTGACCTAGTTATGTGAAATCTCTTCCTGGGAGGCAGCTTCCTCCTCTGGCTAGTTCCTGGCCTTCAGCCTTTCCTTCCATCCAGCATGAAAAACCTGGAAAAATGTTTGGGGACTCTTTTCTTCTATCTTTCATTCTTTCCTTTCTTTTTTCTTTTGTTTTGTTTATGTTTTTGTCTTCTTGAGATGGGGTGAAGGGGAGGGGAGGGGGGATTGTCCTCTGTGAGTAGCCCTGGCTGTCCTGGAACACGCTGGCCTCAAACTCAAGAGGTCTGCCTGCCTCTGCCTCCCAAATGTGCCGCCACCCTTCCACCCCCAGCTGGGGGTCTGTTATTTCAATACACTGATCTGCTGATCGCACAATTTCTCTCTAGAATTGTTTCCTTTCCTTCAAGGATGGTCACAGGAGAAACTGTACAAGTCTGAAGCCAACTAAGGCTCCGCAGTTAGTTTCAAACCAGCCTGGGTAACAAAAAAAGAACAAGGCCCTGGACTCAGGCTGTGCCATGTGTCTGGAATGCTACCCCTCCGTCATGGACTCTAATACAGCCGCAGTGGCCCCCAAGCTCCTGACGTTCATCACCTCTGTCCTAGTTTGCTTTCCATTGCTGTGGTAAACATCATGACCAAAGCAACTTGGGGAGAATGGTTTATTTGACTTAAGCATCCTGATTACAGCCCCTCAAGAAGGGAAGTCAGGACAGGAACTCAAGCAGAGACCATGAAAGAAAGCTGTTAATCAGCCTGCCTTTGTATACAGTCCTCACTGGTGTCCTGAGGTGACACCACACACAGTAGGCTGTGTCCTGGGGTGACACCACACACAGTAGGCTGTGTCCTGGGGTGACACCACACACA
>NW_021604650.1:3410298-3424436 GCF_004785775.1 Grammomys surdaster
GGCTGTGTCCTGGGGTGACACCACACACAGTGGGCTGTGTCCTCCCACATTAGTCAGTAAACAAGAAAATGCCCTCACAGCCTTATCCACGGGCAAATCTGATGCAAGTATTTTTGTAGTTGAGGTTTCCTCTTCCCAGATGAGTCTAGCTAGGGTCAAGTTGACTAAAACAAATATCCCCCTACCCCACAAAAAAAAAAAAAAAGGGCTAGTCACTGGGTGTATCAATCACACTCCAGGGCAAGCCAACGTAGTTGGCCAAAACAAGACACTCTGGGGGGTTCGTGCACTTTTCGTTTTATATTATTAATTTTATTTTATTTTTGTCTGTTTTGATTTTTTTTGTCTTTTGTTGTTGTTTTTCTTCTCTTTTTAAGAAACAGAGAAAGAACATGAAGTTGATTGGGTTGGAAGGGGAAAGAATATGCTCAGAATATGTTTAAAATGTAATAAACATAAAAAAATAATTATGCAGCACGGCCTCCATGTCCAGCTCCCTGGACCCCATCTGCCCTGAGAGCAGGCTGGGCCTGGCAATTTCCTTCTAAGAAACAGAATATAGCAGAGAGTGATGAATGTCACCTCTAACGTCACAGCCCAGAGCCTGGCTTCTGTCTTGCTCCTGCACGCAGACCCTCACACTTGCTTACAATGATTGAAGCAAGCTGCTGTCTCCTGAGTGACTCTCTAAAGAGGATCAAGTAGCAACAGCTAACAAGAAACTGAGGCCCTTGGCCTAATAATAATCTATGAAGAGCAGAATTCTGTAAACAGTTCCACGAATGAATGAGTGAACCTGACACTTGACAACACATCCCACCCAGGCACCTGGGGGCCCACTGTACAGTGTCCTTGGGAGCCCTTGGAAGCCTGTACCAGGCTAAGCCACTCCCAACACCCAATACCCCCCACAAACACACACACAGAGGAACAAAGAGATAATGACGGTGTGCTGTCTTAAACTGCTAATGTTGTTTTAAGCCACTAAATTTCATTTAAGCTCTCTGGAGGTTTAGATGATATCCATAGAGGGATTAGCTCCAGAACCAGTAAAAACTGCTTGAAAGATAATGGGTAAAACTAAATTAGGACAGAGCATGGTGGCACAGGAATTTAATCCCAACACTGGGGAGACCTTTGGGAAGTTTAAGGCTAGCCTGATCTTCTACATAGTGAGTGTTCCAGGCCACACAATGCTGTGAAACTCTGTCTTAAAAAAAAAGGTGGGGGGAGGAGGAGGAGATAGGACATTACAATGTCTCATTCAAGGTCTACATTCTTTCCCCTAGGTGATTTGTCGTGTAGCAACAGGTAACTTAACAGCCTTCAGTATTTAACACTATGTCTGGTCCTAAAGATACAAAGATAAAAATGATGGCTTCCTAGCCTTCAGGGGATGCTTGGTCTGGAGGGCTAAATTGGGTGTGTGCACTGTTGGTCTGCTGGCTGAACAGGCTTACCCAGCACCATGGGGTCAAGCAAACTTGTTGGAATGTGTGGCTTAGGTCTAGATGTGGGAAGATGAGGGGCTGGAGAGATGGCTTTTTTTTTCTTTTTAAAGATTTATTTATTGTATTCATGTGAGTGCACTGTCGATGTCTCAGACACACTAGAAGAGGGCATCCTGTTACAGATGGTTGTGAGCCACCATGTGATTGCTGGAAATTAAACTCAGGACCTCTGGAAGAGCAGTCAGTGCTCTTAACCACTGTGCCATCTCTCCAGCCCCTGGGATCCTGTTTCAATCAAACAAATAATAAAACAAAACCTGGAAATATGGGGCAAGAGAGTTACTAGGGGTTAAAAGAACTTGCTGTTAACTAACACCAACACGGTTGCTCATAGTGGTCTGTAACTCCAATTCCAGAGGGTCCACCTCCCTCTTCTGGCCTCCTCGGGCACCAGGCAGGCACATGGTACACATATGTACATGTAGGCAAAACACTTGTACACATAAAATATTTTAAAATTGGAAATGTGGATTTCTTTAAAAATTAAATTTCAGCCGGGCGATGGTGGCGCACGCCTTTAATCCCAGCACTTGGGAGGCAGAGGCAGGCGGATTTCTGAGTTCAAGGCCAGCCTGGTCTATAGAGTGAGTTCCAGGACAGCCAGGGCTATACAGAGAAACCCTGTCTCAAAAAAAAAACAAAAAAAAACAAAACAAAAAAAAAAAACAAAAAATTAAATTTCATTATTGGGTCTCTCTGTGGGTGTGTGTGGGTGTGTGTGGGTGTGTGTGGGTGTGTGTGGGTGTGTATAGGCCAGCTGTGATGTGAATGTAGAGCTCAGAGGACAACTTTCAGGAGCCAGTTCTCTCCTCCCACCATGTGCATCCCAGGCTGATGATAAATGCCTTTACCCAATGAACCAACTTTCTAACCCCAGAAGTGTGGACTTTGATCATTAAAATGCTCAGAGTATTGGGTAAAACAAAAACTGAGTTTGTTTCAGATATGTGGAGGGCCCTTAGTCTTCAAGTTATATAATTCTAGAGAATCTGCTGGCCCAGACCACCTCTTCCCAGTCTTGTCCTACTGTGGGTAGCCTCACTCCATGTTCATATCATTTTTTTCCATCCAACCCATTTTATAGATGAGGAAACTTATAAGAGAAGGGTTCACACACAAGAATGAATGTCATCAGCTTGCTTGGAACATGTGTCCAAGGCCCTCTGCACCCCAGTTAATTCACACAATGGCCTGGGCTCTCTTTGTTGTTTTTGTTATTGTTTTGATTATTTGTTTTATTTTCTGGGACAGAGTTTTTCCTGGCTAACAACCCTGTCCTGGACTTGTAGACCAGGCTAGCCTCAAATCCACAGAGATCTGCCTGTCCTTGCCTCCTGAGTGCTGGGGCTAAAGATGTCCAGTAGTGGTCCGCCTGGTTCTAGCCTGAGTTCTTTGTCACCCTTATATTGAGGGGACTGAAAAGAGAAGGATGTAACCCAAGGTCACAGAACTTCAAGCAATGAAACTGCAGTCTACTTAGAAGGCAGTGGTCCCTAGAGCCTGAGCTCTTAACCATGTGCTTTGCTAGAATATTGAGGCCAAAGATAAGGCTGGAAAATTCAGTTCTCCTGACACCTACCCTGGCGCTGTCCTGTTTTCTCCTCCCCCCCACCCCCACCCCCCACATACAACCTGCCAGACTGAGGATGTAGCAAAGCCAGTACAGTGCTTGCCTAGCGTGCACAAGGATCTGTGTTCCGTCCCCAGTGCTATCTAGACAAGGCATGGTGATCCATACTTGTAATCCAAGAATTCAGAGGTGGAGGAGGGCAGAGATCAGGAGTTCAAGATTATCCTCTGACACATATCGAGGCCCATCTGGGCAACATAAGACCCTGTCTAAAACAAAACAACAGAAGTCTGGCACTGAAATAATATTTACTATGGGTCATTTTTTTCTTTGTGTCTCTGTCTGGGATGTGTGAAGGGGTGTGTGTGTGTGTGTGTGTGTGTGTTGGCCAGAAGTTGACATCAGGTGCCTTCTTCTGTCATTCTCTACCTTTGATTTCTTCTTCTATCTTTAGTTTTTGAGAGGAACCAGCTGTGTAGACCAGGCTGCCCTCAAGCTCACAGAGACCCCCTTGGCATGAGTACTGAGATAAAAGACATGAGCCTCCTCACCTGGCCTCACCGCTATACATTTTCAAATTACATTTATCTGTTTGTATGTTGTGTATTCTTGAGAGCCACAGCGCTTGTGTGGTGGACAGAGGAAAACCTGTGGAGCCAGTTCTCTCCACCAGGTGAATTCCAAGGATCAAACTCAGGTTATCAGGCTTGGCAGCAAGTGCCTGTACCCACCCAACCGTTTCGATAGCCTTTATGTTATTTTTTGAGACAGTGTCTCCCACTGAATGAGGAGCTCACCAATGCAACTCAAACAGGGACTGCAGGTCCCAGGGAGTGTCCTGTCTCTCCCTGGTGCTGGGATGACAGGCTCCACTCTTCCACAGGGGCAATAGAGAACCAAACTCATCCTGTGCAGCAAGCACTTTATGAATGAGCCATCTCCCCAGCCCCTGCAGGTCATGGTTTTAGATGTGTGGCACTGACCTCCAGAGTGCTTTTCATCTTGTAAAACTGAAGGACTGGAAGCCATTAAAACAAGTACTGCCTACTGTCCAGCCCCTGCCTTACCCAATTTCACTCTGGTATTTATGGTTTTGACTGTTCTAGATTGAAGCTGTTCTGTTTTCTGTTCTGTTGTGGAAGTAATCCTTGCTTAATGTCAATGAGATGGGGTGGCATGGCCAGCCAAGGCCAAGTCCAGAGGAGGCCGGCCAAGGTCCCCAGGGTGGAGTGGTCAGAGAAAGCTGTCTGGAGGCAGGAGGGAAGACAGTAGGAGCCAGTCCGGTATTCAGAAGGATCTTGAGCTGGAAGCCAGCCTGGGCTATATAGTCGCACAGGGTGGAAGCCAGCCTGGGATATATAGTCACACAGGGTGAGAAGTCAGTGAGGAGATGACTCAGAGATGTGAGGCCTTTGTCACCTGCCCTTTGGTTTATGACAGCCACCTCAGCAACGCTGACCTTTGCCTTCAAGGGATCTCCCATCATAGGAGTGAAGGCACCAGGCCAGCTCACAAAGCTAGTGGCTTACAGACCAGTGCTAGCCTCTAGAACCATGGGGACCAGCCTGCGCAGTCAGTCCTTTCGAGAACCCCGGCCCTGCTATGGGAGGCTCCATGAGTCCCAGGGGAGATCTCTGGAGGGCCGACTCCATCGGGCACTGAGCCTCAGACAGGGCCATGAAAAGTCTAGGTCGCAGGGCTTCGATGGCACGGAAGGGCTGGAGGTCTCTGTCCAGAAGCGGCTGCCAGGGACCCTGGGAGACACAGAGCAGCTGATCCAAACCCAGAGAGGAGGCAGCCGGCGGTGGCTGAGACAATACCAACAGGTGCGGCTTCAAATTGAATTATCAGTTTCATGGGGAAGGGTGGGGACTCAGGACAGCACCTTAGGAAAGCCAAGCAAAATACCCAGGAATTGAATGCATTTGACTAAAAGCAGTTGTAATCCCCCCCCACATGTCCCCTGTGGGCAACTGGGGATTCACTGAAGGTTGGAAGAGGGTGGGCGAATGGGGCCTGAGTGGAATATGGTCAGAGCTGTTTCTGTTTTGAGATGAGGTCTCACTAAGTAGCCCAGAGTGGCCTGGAACTCTTGATCCCACTCTGTGTTCTGAGTGCTCCGAGTACAGGCATACATCACCACAGAAGCCTTTCAGAGCTGTATTAAGATGATTACTGTAATACTATGTTGCAAGGGTGACTAGAGCAGGAGGCAGGCAGATTGGCCAGTGCAACTTCTGGCAAGTTACTGTCTGTACCTCTCACCAGGGATGAAGAGAAGATTCTCCCACCCGTCCTGGCCCTGCCTCCGAGGGGGAAGGGTCTCCCCTCCCCCAGGAGCTTAGCTTGTCTTTCATGGCTCTACCCCCACCTGGTGGCTAGGAGTGGAACACCACTTGAAGCCACTACTCTGATGTTTCCCCTACTTCGGTCTTCCAGCAGGTGAAAAGAAGGTGGAGGAGCTTCGTCGCCAGCTTCCCCAGTGTGACCCTGAGTCAGCCAGCCTCCCCAGATACCTTGTTGGACACCAACAGCTAGAGCTGCTGTGACTGTCCCTCACTCCACTGGCTACATTCCTGCCTCTACATGGCTTTTCTGGACTCTGAACTGCTCCAGCCTTTGAACTTTGTCTTGTGACCCAAGGAGGCCTCTGTCATCACATCATTCAAGGCCCCATGTGGTTGCCGTTCTTGGTTCTGGCACCTATCTCTTAGCAAAGACCTCCATAGGCCTGAGGAGAAGGTTCTCTGCCTGTTGGGTTTAAAGACCCCCTGGACTGACATGTAGGTCTTGGGGACCTACACAGAAATGAGAGTAGCAACTTTGATCCCTTGTCCCCACACAGACCAGCCACCTACTTCCAGATCAGAGTTCAGTGAAGCCAAAGAAAGGCTGAGAACTTCATGAATATCACCTGATCACAGCGCAAAGCTCCACCTAGCTTTCAGGGCAGTTGCTAGTGACTGGCCAAGACTTGAGCCTCCCTCATAGAATGTGAGCCTTCAAAGGCTAGGACCATGTCTGGAGTGTCCTCAGTGTGGGTGCCGTGTGCCCAAGAAGCCTGAACATGCATAATGCTGCCTTTGGACTTAACGATATCCTGATGAAGGAAGCAGGGAAGTCTTCCTTCCCTGTGTGACAGAGGGAAACTGAGACCAGGAGTAGAGAAGAGGCCTTCATCCTACACACATACACATACACACTTGTGTAAGAGCACAATGCCTAACACTGGGGTTGAACACATTAATAAAGCCACTGAGCTGAAGGAAACTATTTGCCTAGTAACTAATACACAAGCTCTGAGCCTCTCCCAATGCCTGTAAGAGAGGCCAGAGTCCATGGTCTCACTCTGAAGGGTAATACAGTGATGGGCTCCTTGTTTTCTCAGAGTTCAGAAACCTGGTAGGACCACTAAGGTACAAAAGAGGTCCTGGACAGTATCTGTCCCTGGCGCCCATTGGGAACTTTGCCTGGAAGCTGGACTGAGGGAATAGAGCAGAGACTTTAAAAATTACATTTTTATTTGTGTGATCACACACTTGGGTGTGTGTGCGCACATTTTTGCATGTGCATGACACAGTGCACATGTGAAGGTCAGGGGACAACTTCTATAGTTGGTTCACTTTTTTCACTGTGTGTCCTGTGGGTGGATCTCAGGTTACTAAGGACACACAGCAAGTGATTGCCCCACTGAACAATCTTGCCAGCTCTATCTGTTTATTTTGAGGTAAGGTCTCTTGTAGCCAAGGCTAGCCTCAAACTCACCATAAAGCCAATGCTGGCCTTGCACTCCTGACCCCAACCTCTAACTGGCAGATGCTGAGGTTATAGGGTATGTCAGTACACCTGACCCTTGACCTTTTGGCATGGCCTCCAGAGCTGTGAGTCAGCTTCTCAAGTTTCTGATTTGGGGTCACTTGAGGCAGAGGCCATGGGAATCTCAAGTGTTTGGGGGATTTTAGCTGGAGCAGAGACCACTGCCACTTAGTAGGACTGTGACATTGTCAGTGTGAGTCACTGACTAGGGAATAGGGGTTGCACCCATAGCCTGTGCTGACCAAAGTTCATAGGACAAGGCTGCCTGTCCTTGCACTTGCTGTGAATGTCCCTTTCAGATGGTGCTGGCTGCATTGTTCAGGAAGTATGTATGCACATGGATTAGCATGGACAAAGGCTAGATTTCAGACAGGCTACAGACTGACTCAGACGCACAAACTGCTCCAAAGGCCTCAACCGCAACGCCCTGGCTCAAAGGTCTCAGACCGCAACGCCCTGGCTCGGGCACTGCATGCATTTGCTGCAAATGACTTTTTTTCCCTGCTCCCCACTGCCTTCCACGTCCCTGTTGCATACTGCGCCCATCTTTTCATTTCCGTTGGTTTTATAGGCCACTGAGAAGGAGTGCTCCGAGCCAGGCTCTGTAACAGCTGCCTAGCTCCTCCTGCACTTGGAGCCTCAGTTTCTCCATCCATCAAAGGAGACGACCACCTTACCTTTCCAGATTTGGCAGGACAGAGGCAAGGCCTCCTGAGTCAGGCCAGAACCATAGTCAGGCTGAGCTCAAATCTGACCAGAAAGAGCTAGGGGTTATGTAGCTTTCAGTTCAGGGTGGGAGTACCTCCTAGCCAATTAGCTAGCTGCCTCATGGAGGATATACATTCCCTACCTTCTAGACCTCTGTGTCAGTGTAGGCACATATAAAGGTTGTGGTACCCTAGCATGGGACAGCATAACCTGAACAGAGGCACGTGTCAGGACTTGCCACTCAGTTGCCCTCAGACAGCATCCGTCCAGCTGTCTTGATCTACATCCTCCTTTCATCCCCCCCCACCTCCATATTTGCTCTACTTCCTCTGGCCTCTGGGCAGAGTCTGTCTGTCTTAGTCCAGGGGTCTTGGGTCAGCAGCTAGCAGGCCCGGGACTCACTGCACGCCAGTCTGCCCTATTCAGCCCCCGATCCTCCAGCAGCCTCCTTTTCCACCTGCTCAGTGCTGAAGCATATTCCTTATCCAGCGTGACTCCATCAGTGTTCCTTCTGCCCTCAAGTGGTTCAGACTGTGTCTGTAAGGCACAGACAGCGCCTGATGCTCTGTTACAAAACGGAACCGATGTTCACTAGTGCAGCCTGGCGCGAGGGACTCCTCAGGAGGCCTGGTTTCCTGCACCAGGGCTGGGCTCTGGGCCTAAATGGGCATTTCCTTCAGCTTCCTGAAAGGAAGAAGGCTGGGAGCAGGTTGGGGGAAGAAATCCTGCTGGGGAAGTGGGGCCTCATGGCTGGGCTAATAGGGAAGCAGTGAGGCCCACAGAAAACACTGTGTCCCCAGCATCTCTCTGAGGCCATTTATCTTACAGATGAGGAGAACAGGGCTACTGTGGGCCAGAGACAAACTGGAACTGACAGCCAGAGCAGCTGCCTCCCAGGTCAGGGCTTATGCTGGATGTTCAAAACCCCATTCTGAGGGAGACTCTGGGAGTATGGACAGCCAGTCGGAGGAGCTGAGGAAGCCAGGGCCTGCCTCTCTCTCTCTCTCCCCATCTCTCTCTCCCTCTCCCTCTCCCCTTCTCAGTTGTGTGCATGTTGTATGTGTGTGAACACATACCATAGTACACATGTAGATGTCAGTAGACAACTTTGTGCAATAAGTTTTCCCCTTCCATTTTTACTTGGGCTCCTGGGATCAAATTCCAGTCACCAAACTTGCATGTACAGTGTACACCTCTACACACTGAACCATCTTATTGGCCCCCTCAGCTGTCTCTTCTGTAAAACGGGCATGTTGATCTTTTAGGGTGCTATATTCCACGAGAAAACCCTCACACATTTGCCTTTATCAAGCTAGAAAACAACGTGTGTAAAATGTCCAAGGTCTGGGGAGATAGATCAGACAGTTAAAGACTTGCTACCCAAGCGTGAGGACCCAAGTTCAATCCCAAGCACCCAAAGAAAAATCCAGGTGCAATCACATATGCTTGTAATCCAAGAAATGGGCGGGGGGTCCCCCGAGAGCTCATTGGCCAATTAGCCTAATGAATGAGCCATGGTAAGAAACCTTGTAAACCCTGTGTCATCTGAGTATGCTGGTGCACACCTTTAATCCCAGCACTTGGGAGGTGGAGGCTGGCAGGTATCTCTGAGTTTGAGACCAACCTGGTCTACACAGCTACATAGTAAAATTCTGTTGAAGAAAGAAAAAAGAGGAGAAGGAGAAAGAAGAGGAAGATGAGAAGGAGGGAAGGGGGAGGGGAGAAGGAGGAAAGAAGAAGAGGAAGAAAAGAAAAGCCCTGTGTCAGGAAAACAAGGCAAATGGCACATAAGGGAGAATGCTTGAGGCTGATCCCTGACAGATGAATGTGTACACACACACACACACACACCAGACCACACCAGACCAGACAGAAAGTGGATTCTGTTCTCATTCTTTGCTAGCTGAGTGATATCAAGCAAGTCATTCAACCTCTCTGTGCCCTGATTTCCTTATCTGTTAAATAAAAATAAGAGCTATCTCTTCTCACAGGACTGTTGGATTCCGAGTTAATACATGTAAAACATGCGAGCAGCTAATGAGCCCAGGTTTCTTAGTCATTAATTCTAGTGAGGTCTCCACAAGCAACTAAGGGCAAGAACACTTCCTGACTCAGCACTTACCTCTGGGAAATGAGTGTTATAACAGACCCTGGCTGGGGTCACCTGGGGATGCAATGGGCCAGGGCACATGTTGTCCCCCACAGGGCCAGTCCTTGGAAGCGGCTGCCCTAGGCAAGCCTTGAGGAAGTCTGGCACTCAAAGCCTGGCATGTCCTCAATTCACCTTGGCTGTGCCTGGCCTTGGCAGGACGACGGGCGCCAGGGAGAAGCTTTCAAGATCCGGGAGAGTGGGCCCAGCAGGCCACAGACCAGATGGCAGTGCTGGACCTCCCAGGAGTCTGCCCTTAGTGCGTGTGCGGGAATGGTTATGACAGGAAGGGAGACACTGGCTCCTCTCTGCACCCTCCCCACTGTGCCTGCTGCTGACCATCCCTGCCCCACCACAGCTCCAAGACAAGCAGTCAACCCACACCTACACTTACAAGGCTCACCCAGACAGTGAGGGTCTCAGGATGACAGGCAGTTCTCCCCTTAACACCCACTGAGGTCAACTCCCTGAGGATGAAACAAGCCAGCTGAGGGTGCAGAGGTTCCCAGAGAAGGAAAGCAAGAGATGTCTCCCCTGAGAGGCAAAGGGGAGCTACAGCAGGCTGTTCTGGAGTGGCAGCTTAGAAAGATTGCTTGGGGCTGCCCAGCGTTGAGAATGATGGATGGAAAACCCCTTAGGAGAAATGAAACTGCTTATATTTCTGTCTTCCAGGTTAGGGTCTCCAGTTGCTAAAGATGTAGCTCAGAGGGCTGTTTCCCCCCTATACACAATAACTAAATAAATAATTTTAAAAACCTAGCTGGTGAGAAGGCTTATGAACACTTGATGATCTTACAGAGAACTAGACTTTGGTTCCCACCAACCACAAAGCAACTCACAACTGCCCGTATCTCTAGTCCCAGAGAATCCTGTGGCACGCACACACACACACACACACACACACACACACACACACACACACACACACATGTATGCACACTAGCATGCATATAAAATAAATCCAAAATAATAATAATGTAATCAGTGAATATTTATTACACTAAATCATGGTTTTACTGTCAAGGGGGCTGGGAAAGAACATTCCAGTGTATGTTGGGGAGGGGACATGAGGACACTGAGTCATTGCCTTGCACAGTGTGAAATCAACAGGTAATGGGACATCCATGTCTGAAAAGCCAGACCCTACAAGGGCCCTGTGTTGTCAGAGGACCTGCATAGGGCAGGGTGGGGTGAGGCAAAGACTCTCTCAGAAACCCTAGATCACTTGATTTTTCACAAGTATATATACTGAGTTTTATTTCTTTGTTAGCTTTTCCAAGCACAGTCTCACTGTTGCCCTGACTAGCCTGGAACTCAGAGATGCCTCTGCTTCCTAAGTGCTGAGATTAATGGTGTGAGCCACCATACTTGGCCTAAATAAAGTAAATTTTAGAAAATGTATCTTTTGGGCCTGAAAGCAAATGTCTGTAATCTCAGTGCTTGGGAAGTGGAGGCAGGAAAGCCAGGTGTTTAATCTGTATAGTCAGTTGGAGGCTAGCCCTGATTACAAGAGCCGATGTCCCAAAAAGAACTAGACCAAACTAACAAATGTATCAGGGTCACAGGTGTGACTCAGTGGTAGAGCAGCTAGCCTTGCATGTGTGAAGCCCTAGGTTCGATCCCCAGCACTGCCAAGGTTAAACCACATGGATCCAGAGCAGAACTATGGCTGCAGCTGCAGGCTCTGAGGGTTTTATTGCTACCTCTGCCCTGTCCCACCACAATGCAGGTTTCCCTTCTCCACGGGCTCCTGAGCTAGATGCTACCACCAGGAAGATCCAAAGCAAGCTGGAATACTTGAAGTCCAGCCCTTCCCAGCTGTGGAGAGAGGAAACAGTTGCCTCTGTATATATGGAAATCCGTGGGCAGGTTTATTTGCTGGGAAGTCTGGGTCACTTCCCCTGTGGGCACTAGACGCCCTGGAGGGTCAGGAATGGCTGCTTGACGGGGACTAAAGCCAGGAAGGAAAACTGCTGCAGAGCTGGTGTTAAAAATGGCCTAGCCAGCCGGGCAGTGGTGGCACACACCTTTAATCCCAGCACTTGGGAGGCAGAGGCAAGCGGATTTCTGAGTTCGAGGCCAGCCTGGTCTACAGAGTGAGCTCCAGGACAGCCAGGACTACATAGAGAAACCCTGTCTCAAAAAACAAAACAAAAAAACAAAACAAAACAAAAGGCCTAGCCAGAGGCAGGACCACTAAACTAAAACAAGTGTTCTACGCCTACGCAGGTAGGGCCAGTGTGATCACTCTAGTGTGGTTAATGCTAGAAGATTCTGGTCTTTGAAATAGAGACAACATGACCAAGCTGATGGGGTGTTTTGAGGAGTCATAAGGAGGGACATAAGGAAGATCTGAGTATAAACTGTGTGTTCTAGGAGTGCTGGCTACTTAGGCCTGCCACAGCTGCAACTTACATCATCCCCTAGATGACAAAGGTGCAGCTGTCAAGGGAAGGAACTGTATAGTACAACCACTTTAAGCTTCTCCTTGACTAGTTTACAAATAAACAAGACTCAGACCAGGGTTATTTTATTTGGGTCTAATAATTAGTGGGGGGGGGAGGTAATCCCTAATCTACTCTTTTACCTGCTGCCCTAGCCATCTCCCGAGCTGTGTACCCCAGACACTTGCTGTTTCTCCTGGCCATGTGCTCACAGTCTGTCTCCCTCATGACCACTTCCTCCTCTTCTCTCATTCTTTCTCCTCCTCTCCTTGGTCTAATTTTAAATCCCAGTCCCGGGTTTTTACCCTGCCTTGATCATTCAGTTCCCTGATAAAAGACACACAACTTTTATTATTTACAATGAGCCTTAAATAGTACAAGAGCTGGGCAGATATCTACCCGCTATGCTATTAGAATCTACTTTCCTGTCGATAACCCTCAGTTATTACTTATGTTTCATCTGGGATGCTCTTAACTCCAGTTGGCCAAGCCTCAGGGCCATGTTTTCATGACTCATCTAAACCCATGGTGGCCTCTCCTCCATCACCTCTCTTCCTCACAGTTCTCCTCTGACTTCCAGCCCCCAGGTAACCCTAAAACCCACCTGTGTCTCTTCTGCTCAGGTGTTGGTTGTCAGCATCTATATTTACCAATTTAGAAATAACCTTGGGACAGGGTCATATAGTGTCACTTGGGTCTATGTGCAGACTTTCTCACTTCTGGGGCAATCAGGTCTTGGATGCCCACACTTAGCATCACAACACACAGCAAATGTCCAAACCTCAACAAGGAACCCATCGGACTTCTGTGGAATAAACTGAAACAAAAGGGCAGCTTTAGACGGCAAAGCCTGACCCATGCTCTCCCAGACAGGGGGGCAAGGCCAGTGTCAATGATAAAAATGGTGCTTTCCCCGTGGTCCTCAGTCCCTAACCTACAACCCTGGTGTAGTGACTAGAAATATCTCAGGCAACTCTGAGAGACAGTCTGCAAAATGGCTAGGTGAAACTCTGACAAAGGAAAGCTATTAAGTTTAAAAATAAGGGGACCAGGAAGCAGTGAGCTGGCTCAGTACTTGCTCTCAAGCCTGAAGACTTGAATTCAATTCTCAGAACCCAAGTGGTAAAAAGAAAGAACCAATTTCCACCAGTTGTCCTCTGACCTCTAAACTGTCTCAAGAAACAAACAAGGAGCTGGACAGTTGGCTCAGTGGTTAAGAACACTGGCTGCTCTTACAGAGGACCCAGTACCACATGGCGGCTCACAACCATCTGTAACTCCAATTCCAGGGCATCTGATGCTCTTTTCTGGACTTGACTGGTATTATGGTACACATATGCCCATTCAAGCGAAATATTCATTCACATAAAATAAAAAATAAAGTTGGGAGTTCCAGGACAGCCTGATCTACAGAGTGAGTTCCAGGACAGCCCGGGCTATACAGAGAAACCCTGTCTCAAAAAACAAACAAACAAACAAACAAACAAATAAATAAATAAATAAATAAAGTTGGGCAGTGTTGGCTCACATCTTTAATCCCAGCGTTCAGGGAGGGGGGCAGAGGCATGTGAACCTCTGAGTTCGTAGTCAGCCAGGGATACGCAGAGAAACTCTGCCTCAGAAAAAGAAAACAAAAAACAATAAATAAACAAAAAACAAAAGTTAAAATAAAACACACCAATTGCAATTGCTCAAGTCCCACTTATAAGATGGTGTATTAGGTTTTCTGCTCAGTATAGACACAGGATCCCAGCCTCACCACATTGCATATATCAACAATAAGGCAATGAGTTTGCTCTTGATTGACTGAAGCCGTGGGTATGCAAGCTACAGGTGGAGAGGGCTGCACACATACACACACACAGACACACAGATACACACACACACAGACACAGAGAGAGAGAGAGAGAGAGAGAGAGAGAGAGAGAGAGAGAGAGAGA
>NW_021604650.1:3424446-3435503 GCF_004785775.1 Grammomys surdaster
AGAGAGAGAGAGAGAGAGAGAGAGAGAGAGAGAGAGAGAGAGAGAGAGAGAGAGGAATGTCTGAAAGAGCTCCAGCCCACAACCTGGCAAGCACCTGCCCTTACCAGGGCAGAGTGTAGGACGGATGGGGCCTTCACCTGAGCTGTGTGGGCGAGTCTGTCTTTGACATATGGTTATTCTGAGACTTTCCTTCAGTTCACTCTCCCCTGCACCCACCACACCCTGACACTCACACACTTGCCGCCTGCCTGGCCTTTGCCTGCACTGTTTCTTGGGAAGGCAGATACAGGGGATAGAGATGTAATTGCTCAGCTTCTGGTTTCTTTTGCCTTTGTTTTTGTTTTTTTGGTTTGTTTGTCTGACTGATTGTTTGATTGGTTTGTTGGTTGGTTTTAGAGATGGAGTCTCACTATGTAAACCTGTGCTGGCTTTGGACTTGCTTCAATTCTCTTGTGTCTGCCTCCAAAGTTTGATGAAATTTTTTTAGACTACATTTATTCTTTTAATAATTTATTTATTTTTATTATGTGCATAGGTATTTTGCCTGCAGATGTCTATATAAGAGTGTCAGATCTCCTGGAACTAGAGTTAAGACAGTGGTGAACTACCATGTGGATGCTGGAATTGAACCTGGTCCCCTAGAAGAATAGATGCTGCTCTTAACTGCTGAGCCATCTCTCCAGCACCAGACTACATCTATTTATGGGGGGCACTTTTGTGCCGTGGTTTGTGTGTGGAGGTCAGGGGAACAACATTCTGGAGTTGTTTCTCTTCCTCTATCTTGTGAATCCCGAAGTTCAAACTCAGGTTGTCAGTCAGGTTTGGCAGCAAGTGCCTCTACCTGCTGGGCCATCTCACCAACCCCAGTGTGAACCTTTGAATGCCCAGCTTTCCCTCTGGATTCCAAATCAGACTTTTCCACGCCCAAACAAGAAGAAGGCCTTGAGTAGAAGCTGCCTCTGTAGGAGCCTTTGATGGAAAACGAGAGGTAGCAGTCACAGAGGGCTCACTGCCAAAGATCTGAAGCAGCTGCCCAGGGGTGGGGAGCTTATGTGGGTGTGTGGAGAGATTGTCCCCTTTCCCTTTACCAGGTGGCCTGGTATGCTCCAAAGCTGGAACCCCACAGGCCCATCTCCTCAGGTCCTGCCTCCCCAGGAACACGGTGTACCTGAATGCTTCAGGAGAGGTTTAGATGGTTCTAATTTAACACTAGACAGATTGGGGGGCTGGGTCTGGACTCTTGAAACTCAGAAAGCTGCAGGGGTTCCCGCCTCACCACCCTTGCACCCTGTGGAAGTTAAGGTATCAGATCCTCTGGGACTAGAGTTATGGATGGATGTGAGCCACCATGTGGGCACTGGGAACCAAACCCAGGTCCTCTGCAAAATCAGCAAGTGCTTTCTCCTACTGGTGAGCCACCTCTCCCTCCAGCCCCCAGATTTTTTGAGGAGGTGTTGTTAGTTGATTTTTTTTCTTTTCTTTTTTTTTTTTTTTTACTATTTTGTTTATATGAGTACACTGTAGCTATCTTCAGACACACCAGAAGAGGGCATCAGATCTCATTACAGATGGTTGTGAGCTACCATGTGGTTGCTGGGAATTGAACTCAGGACCTTTGGAAGAGCAGTCAGTGCTCTTAACCTCTGAGCCATCTCTCCAGCCCGTTGATTTTGTTTTTTAAGAAGAAGAGACAAGGAGACAAACTGGTTCAAGATCCATTAGATGTCCCCAAAAGCCAATAGAGCAATAGAATGATGAATGGAAACAGCCTACAGCAGACTAGAAACCAGGAGTCAGGCTGGGAAGCTGGCTGAGCAAGGAAAGTGCTTGCCGAGAAAACATGAGGATCATTTGGTCCCTCAGCCCTTGAATCCCACAGTAGAAGGAGAGAACTGATTCCAAAAGTTGTCTTTTGACCGCCACATGTGTGCCTTGATACACATACCTATAATTTTACACATGCACACACATGAATATAATAATAAAAAATAAAGCAAAACAAAAAAAGGATAGAATAGGAAATACCAGTGAGACAGTCAGACATAGTGGTGCACACCTTTTATCCCTGTGCTAGGGAAGCAGAGGTGGACAGAAGTGGTTGGACCTCTGAATTCAAAGCCAGCCTAGGCCACATGGTTCCAGGTCAGCCATCCAGGACCACTCAATGAGACTCCCCTCCCTCTCTAAAAAAAAGAGACAGTAGGGGAAGGCTGAAGTCCAAGTGTAAAAAGAAATTAACCTGCATTAATTGGACAAGCCCCGGGGTTTCTCCAGCACTGAGCAGATCTGCGGGCTAATGAGCTGAGCTCCCTCATTAGAGAGCTAGGAAGAATTACATGTTCATACCAATTTTTGTCTTAAAAAAAAAAAAGGCTTACAGTCATTTGGTTTTTAATACAGTGGGGATACACAGACAGCCCTTATCTGTGGGGCTGACAAACGCAGATTTAACTGACTGTGAATCAAAAATATTTAAAAACTAATCGTCCAAACTGAGCGTGCACAGACTCTTTTTCTTGCCTTTAGAGGATCTGGGGCACTGGCTCGGTTGGTAACGTGCTTGTTGTGCAAACCTGAGGTCCTGGGTTTGGTCCCTAGCACCCACAAAACCCTGGTGGTGTCACACACACCTGTAGAACCACTGCTGGGAAGGCAGGGACAGATGGCCTAGCCAAACTGGAAAGCTCCAGGCTCCGTAGAGAGGCTGTCTTAAAGCATAAGGTGGAAGGCTGCATTGAGACAGCTTAGCAGGTAAAAGAGCTGACCCCACAAGCCTGATGAGAATGATCTTCAGAACCCACAAGATGGGGGTGCAGAGACAAGAGAATCACCCAGAAGCTTGTGGGCCAGCTAGCTTGGAGGATGAGGCACAATGGCAGAAACAAGACCCTACCCAACACTGCGAAAAGAGAACCTTGATTCTCAGTTGTCCTCTGACCTACACACACACACACATGCATACACACACAGACACGCACATTCACACAGACACACATACACACATGCATACACACACACACAGGCACATTCACACAGACACACACACACACATGCATACACACACACACGCACATTCACATAGACACACACGCATACATGCATACACATACACACATGCATATACATACACACACGTACACTCACACACACACACACATGCATACACACATACACATGCATACACATACATACACACCATCCTGGTATATATAATCCCACCTATAATACATACATGCAAAAAAATAAATAAATACATTTTTTCTGGTTAATTTTATTTTATGTGTATGAGTGTTTCCCTGAATTATGTATGTACACCATGTGTATAACTCATGCCCAGGAATTCAGAAGATGATGTCAAATCCCCTGGAACTGGAGTTACAGATGATTGTGACCCACAGATAGCTTCTGAAAACTGAGCCCAGGTCATCTTCAAGAGCGAAAGTATTCTTAACCACTAAGCTACCTCTGCTTCCCATATATATGGAACCACCTTTAATCTCAGTACTGGGGAGACAGAGGCATGTAGCTCTGTGAGTCTGAGGCCAGTCTGGTCAAAGGGCAGTTCTAAGACAGCTAGGATTACGCAGAGAAACCCTGTCTCGAAAAACCAAAATATTTATTAAATATGTATGTGTATATTTAATAAAATAAAAAGCTGGAGAGCAGTTGCAGAAGATGCCTACTGTTGACCCTCTGGCCTACACACGCATGCACACATGTTCTCCCACATATACACACTAATGAGTACATAGTAGAAGCTGTTGCTTAAAGTTATCTAGACAGGACTAAGGAAGTATGCTGAAAGATACGTGTGAGTTATGAAGCACTCTCCCATTCTATACAAAGGGTGTGTACATCTGAGAACTCTGGGAGAGACTGTGGAACCCATCCCCACAGATCAGGAGGGGCAACTACAACTGCATATCTTCTGTAATGTAAATATTTTTTAATAAGGATGTACGGCGTGTGGCACACACTTTTAATCCCAATTCTTTGGAGGAAGAGGCAGGCAGAGCTCTGTAAGTTTGAGGCCAGCTTGGTCTACATAGCAAGTACCAGACCAGCCAGAGCTAAGTAGAAAGACCCTGACTCAAAAAAAAAAATAAATAAATAAATAAAAAAAACAAAAAAAAAAAACACCTTCTAATGAGGAGCTGGGAGACCTGCTCCAGAGTGAAGAGCTGCTCTTCCAGAAGACCTGATTTGATTTCCAGCATGCACGTAGGAACTCACAACCATCTGTAATTCCAGTTCCAAGGAATCCAACACTGTCTTTTTGCCTCCTCAGACACCAGGCATGCAAGTGGCGCAGACATACACTCAGACAAAAGTACCCATGCATATAAAATAAAATTTAAGTTTAAAAATTATAGAAATTTAATTTTTTAGTTAAATTAAAAATTTTAATGAAATTTAATTCATTTTTATTAATGAATTTCCCTGTCATCATAAAAGGAACTCAGGGCCCAACAACTGGCCATCATGATACAGATGCACATCTGGGATCACACAAGATCCCATTCACAGGAGAGAAATCTTAAGCCAGCTATGGGACACTGAAGAAACAGTACTTGGGATCGAGATGCATCTCAGCACAGTTCCAGGAATATCCATCAGGCCTCTTGGTACAACACCGTCCAGACAGACAGCAGAGTCCCAGGCGAGTGTGCAAACTTCCTATGTAGTGAAGAAAAACTGCAACAGTCCTCCTTCCATGGCCCTTAGGGTATGACAGGCAAGGTCCTGATAGATTGCGTTGAACAAGGTGCTGTCCAAGTTGAAGAACCTAAAGCAGCCCAAGCATGGGGCACATGCCTACCATCTCAGCACTGGGGAGGCTGAGGTTGGAGCTTCAAGAGGTCAAGGCTAGCCTACCCTACAGAGTAAGATCATGTCTCCCCCAAATCAACAGACACTAAAGTAAAGAACCCAAGGTGAGGAGGTGGATGGAGAGCAACCTTCAGGGACAAGGTCAGTGCTGAGCCAGCTCTATGCCAACATGACAGTACAGGAAAGACGCAGCTCAGGGTGCTCTGTGTCTATGGATTCATCTCATTATTAAATGAAAATATGAGGAAGGAGGAGTGTCTTGGGAGATGGCTTAGTGGATAAAGCACTTACCACACAAGGGTGAGGACAGGAATTCAGATCCACGGAACACACACAAAAAACAGGCATCCTTCCTTTAATCCCAGGGCTCAGGAGGCAGGCTCTCTGAGGCAAGCTGGCTGGCTGGGATAGCCAGACTGGTGAGCTCCAAGTTTGGAGAAAGATCCTGTGTCAGTAAATCAAGTAGAAAGTGAGGAAGATACCTGATATCACCCTCCAGCCCCCACATGCAACTCCACATAGATGTCCACACACATGTGAACATGCATACATATAGGTACATATACACATGGGGGGAAATTGCATCTGTACTGCACAGTCAGACTTTCTTGTCATTATTCTCTAATAACTACAGGATAATGTCCATTTACAAGTGGATGGATGGATAGATAGATAGACAGATAGACAGACAGACAGGGATATAATAGTTGTAGATGATGTAATAATTGAAAGATGAGTTAGAGCACATGGGAAGAAGTATTGTGGGGTACTGCAAATACTGAGGCATTTTACATTAAAAAAAAAAAAAAACTTCAGCATCCATCTCTGTTTTTGTTTGCCAAAATGGTGGTCCGTAGCACTCCTGGAATTAAGCCTGGAAATAGGGTCTTTAGGTTCAATGAGGTCAGAAGGGTGGGGCTTCCATGTGAGTTTCAGGCTAGCTTGAGTTACTTAGGAAGACTCTCTCTAAAGACTCTAAAACCAAAGAAAGTATGGGCATGGTGGCATAGTCCTCCAATCCCAGCACTCAGGAGGCAGAGGCAGATGAGTCTCTGTGAGTTCAAGGCCAGCCTCGTCTACATAGCAAATTCTAGGCTAGTTAGGGCTATACAGTGAGACACTATGTCAAAAAACAAAACAAACAACCAAAAAAAAAAAGAGAAGGGAGGGAGAAAGGGAGAGCTGGTGCCCTCAAGAGAAAGAGATCAGACAGGCCAAAAGGCCACATGAGGACACTGTAAGGATGCCTTCTGTACCAGCCATCAGTGCCCACAGCACTTTGATCTTAGCCTGTCTGGCCTCTAGTACTATGTGGGGGAAGCAATTTCTGTTGTTTATGCCTTCCAGTGCAGGACATTTGCCCCAGCAGCCTCAGATTAGCAGATTAGGTCGGGAAGAAGAGTTCAAAAGGAGTTCAAAAGAAGCCAGGTGTGGAGAGATGGGGAGAGGATGAGGGTGGGGGTGAGGGTGGGGGTGAGGGGTAGGATGTGGCTTTCATCTTTAATCTCTGCTCTTGGGGGGAAGGCAGAGGCAGGTTGATCTCTGTGAGTTCGAGGCCAGCCTGGTCTACATATCAAGTTCCAGGACAGCCAGGGCCATACAAAGAAACCCTGTCTTGAGTGGAGAAAGGAGTTCAGAAGAGAAGCAAGGCAAGCTCTGTAATGTACAGAACCCAAGACAAAAAAGAAAAAAAAAAGAAAAGAAAATGCTGGAAGCCTGTCTCCAAAATCACAACTGGGAAAGCTGTAAGTGGGGTGTGCTGCCTCATGCCTTTAATCCCAGTACTTGGGAGGCAAAGGCAGGCTGACCTTTGTGAGTTTGGGGCCAGTTTGGTCTACAGACCAAGTACCAGGACAGCTAGGGCTACATAGTGAAAGTCTGTCTTATCATAATAAAAAATAACTTAAAGACAACAGCAGAACATTAAAGCATATTTATAAACACAAGGTGCACACACAGAAGACAGACTCTGAAAGCAGCTTTTGGGATGAAGCATTGAACTGGACCTAGCAGTCAGATGCGCATGTGTGGAATGATGGGGTCCTAGTGTGATCAGTCGTGCACACATGGAATGCAAGATGAACAAATACACAACTAGTTCAAACAGTGAGCAGAACTGATAAGAGTGCAAATAGGGCTTCAAGAGGTATACAGTGAGGACAGAAAGAGCAAGAGCCAGGCGCACACAGCTGTCAGAGATGCTTTATCTCTATCTATCATCTATCTATCTATCTATCTATCTATCTATCTATCTATCTATCTATCTATCTATCTATCTACCTCTCACACAAGGTCTTACTATAGCCCTGGCTGTCCTGGAACTCAAAGAACTCTGCCTGCCTCTGCTTCTGGCGTGCTGAGTTTAAAAGTGTAGCCACCATCCTCAGCAGAGACAGATACTCTTTAGAAAGCATTTCTTTCTAGCAACATCACTTAGGCTTCTGCTTGGCAGCTATGTTCAGAGCACATGACCCAGCTTTTTTAGGAGCCTCTAAATCGCACCAAGACCAATCACCTGATCTAGAGGAGCCAATCAGCATCTCCTCCTCCTCTTCCTCCTTTCTGCTTCCTCCTCTTCCTTCTATTTTGTTTTTTCTAGACAGGGTTTCTCTGTGTAGTCCTGGTTGTCCTGGAACTCCCTCTCTAGAGCAGGCTGGCCTTGAACTCCCAGAGACCTACCTGTCTCTGCCTCTCAAGTGCTGGGATTAAAGGCACAAGCAACCATGGACCAGCACAGAGCCTTCTCTTGATACTGACATAGACTGACTTCTAGATGTTACCTGAGAGAACTGTCTGGGCATTTTCCTTCCTTCATTTTTTAATTTTATTGTTTTACGTCCATGGGTGTTTTGCCTGCATGTATGTCTGTCACCAAATGAATGCAGTGACTGAAGAAGGGTAAGAAATGCCAGATATTAATTTTTTGTATCAAATGCTATAAAAGTTGTGTAAAGGACAAATCCTTGTCGCTCCTCTTCCTGGTGAAAATTTTTACACAAATATTTGATTCCCTCCACCCAGTAAAGCCTTGTTTACACAGCTGTATTCCAGGAATTTGATGGCCTGGAGCAGTGACCCCTTTCTTCTTGGAGCAATGACCCCTTCCTTGCCTTTCCTTCAGTTCCTGTGCCATTCTTTTTTGACTAGCCAATTAAATTAAGACTGTGAGGTCCAACCTCAGCCAGGCCTACTGTATGAATTAGAACAAAAATCAAATGTACTTCCTGTCCTTGTGAGTTCACTCTTCCCAAGCGGACCCTCATAATCAAGACTAACATTTCCCTTTTCCAGGCACTTCAGTAGGAGTGGTGGTCTCTTTCTTTGTGATCCCAAGTTTATTTCTAATAAAACCCAGAAGATGTCAGACCCCCTGGAACTAGAGTTAGAGATGGTTGTGAGCCACCACGTGGGTTCTGAGAATCAAACCCGGGTCCTCTGGAAGATCAGCCAGTGCTCTTCGCCTCTGTACCATCTCTCCAGCTCTGTTTGGGAATTTGCATCTCAGAGCGGGCTGCAGATGGAAAAGGGGAACCGGCATGATACTGAGGCTAATGACGATCTTTGACCTCAGTCTCTGTTCTTTTTTGGGGGGGGAGGTGCGGGGGGGGGGTTTCGAGACAGGGTTTCTCTGTGTGTCTCTTGCTGTCCTGGAACTCACTCTGTAGACCAGGCTGGCCTCGAACTCAGAAATCCGCCTGCCTCTGCCTCCCAAGTGCTGGGATTAAAGGCGTGCGCCACCACTGCCCAGCAATCTTATGTTTTTTTTACTTTTGTTTTTACTTTGTTAAACCTAGGCTGTGGGTTCAGTTAGCTTGAAAAGGAGTTCTGGGATTTGTCAGAGTTAGGGATAGCTTTGCAGTAGAGGAAGTTGCCAGGTAGCCAGTCAGACATCAGCAGGCTTTGAAGGTCCTTACATAATACTATAACCCCTCAGAATCAGCAGCTTGTAAAACCAGGGTCTGGCTGGTACAGGGCTGTGATTATTGGTGAAAGACTGAAATCCAAATCTTGCCTCTAGCAGGTGGATATGTGACTTTCTAACTGTCCAGAAGATCATAAGATTACTATCTAGCAGGAATATTTAAGGTAAAAAGGCAAAGACATACTATTGACTCCTCCCTAAATTGAATTAACTCAAATGAGCCTGCCAATTATCTGATCAGGAAAACTCTCTTCAGTTATGCCGTCTGTCCCAAAACTTTAAAGAATAGCATTAAGCTGAGTGGTGATGGAATATACCTTTAATGCCAGCACTCAGGAGGCAGAGGTAGATAGATCTCTGTGAGTTCAAGACCATCCTGGTCTACACAGTAAGTTCCAGGACAACCAGGGCTACTCAGAGAAACCATCTCAAAAAAGTAAAACAACATCAATAACAAAGAAAGGTTCCTTGTGATAATTAATCTTGGTTGTCAACAAAAGGAAGCTTCAAATAAAAAATTGCCTCCATCAGATTGGTCTGTTGGAAGGCTAGAGAGAAGGTTTAAGAGTTAAGAATGAGTTTGCCAGGCAGTGGTGGCGCACCCCTTTAATCCCAGCACTTGGGAGGCAGAGGCAGGTGGATTGCTGAGTTCGAGAGGCCAGCCTGGTCTACAGAGTGAGTTCCAGGACAGCCAGGGCTACACAGAGAAACCCTGTCTTGAAAGAAAAAAAAAAAAAAGAATGTGCTTAGCTGCCCTTCAGAGACAGATGTGGTGCTGGAGAAGCCAAGAGTTCTACCTCTTGACCCAAAGGCAGCAGAAGGAGACTGGATTCCACACTGGGCAGAGCTTGAGCATAGGGGATCTCAACGCCCACCCCTACAGTCACATATGTCCTCCAACTGGGCCATACCTCCTAATAACGTCACTCCCTATGAGCCAAGCATTCAAAGGAAATCTATGAGGTCATCCCTATTCAATCCACCACAGTTCCCTCCCTCAATTATGCATGTGATTTGGAGGTATAAGCCAAATAAACCCTTTGTTCCCCAAGTTGCTTTTGGTTGTGGTGTTTGAAACTACCAAACATGTAGGCCCGTAGAGTGCGGCCCACTCCCAGCTTTGAGATCACCTCACGTTATCCTGTAGAAGCTCCGCCTTGCTTCTACTCCGTGTTCTGTGTCCCATATGAATTCGTTCCACAAGGATAGCAAGGACTAGGTTCCTGAGGGGAGGCCAGAGCAGAGTCCCAGAAAGCAAATGGGCTGGGGAGTGTAAAGGAGGGACCAGAATTAGAGGTTACACTGCCAAGTGGCATAAAGAGAGACAGGATGGAGCCAAGACCTGGGTTTATGAAGAGGCAGATGTGGACCAGTAGGTAGGAGACAGAAGGGAACCCGGCAGGATGCCAATACACATTGCACCATGGTCCCAAAGGAGCCACCCCCAAGACAAGCTAGAGCCCTCTCCTGTCAGGTTCTCTAGGACCTCAGAGCCACCACTCTCAGGGGGTCACAGCTAGGTGGGACTCTCTGCCCAGAGCTCCCTTCAAACTCCTCCGGGGTTTCTATTTTTACACTGAGTTCTCAGTTCCTGAGTGGGAGGCGGTAATAAGAGAGTGGGAGAGGGAGCAGGAAGACTGCATTTCTATGGAATGGAGGCTTTCTCTTTCTCAATCCTCGATAAGCAGTGGGGAGCCCTTCCTCCCCATCCAGAAGAATGACACTCATTGCACTTTTCAAAAACGTTTCTTTAGTCAAGGGGAGGAGGGGTTGGTGCACATATGCCAGGTGAACGTGTGGAAGTCGGAGGACAGCATTTGGGAGCCAGTCCTCCATCTACCATGTGGATTCCAGGGACAGAAGCCAGGGCATCAGGCATGGCAGCAAGCACCCTGAACCACTCGGAGGTCTCCGTTGCACTTTCTCCTCCTTTTTGTTCCTTTCCTA
The DNA here is from genome assembly GCF_004785775.1 of Grammomys surdaster. NCBI lineage: Eukaryota > Metazoa > Chordata > Mammalia > Rodentia > Muridae > Grammomys > Grammomys surdaster. The sequence continues at coordinate 3,435,146 of NW_021604650.1, forward strand.
GTCTGTTTGTCATTTGCTGTCATCATCATCATCATCACCACCACCATCATCATCATCACCATCATCATCACTACTATTATATTGATTTGAATCCCACCTCTGCCATCTGCCGCTCCTTGATCTTGTCCATACTTTGTAGTCTCTCTTTGCTTCTGCTTTTAATGGGTAAATACAGGCTGCTCAAGGAAACCTTGTCATGAGGATGTTGGGAAGATTAAGTGAGTCAGAACTGTGCCTGGCACATAAGGACTTTATGTGTGTGGTGTGTGGCCATGTGTGTGTGTGTGTGTGCGTGTGTGTGAGAAAGAGAAAGAGAGAGAGAGAGAGAGAGAGAGAGAGAGAGAGAGAGAGAGAGAGA
>NW_021604650.1:3435513-3440121 GCF_004785775.1 Grammomys surdaster
AGAGAGAGAGAGAGAGAGAGAGAGAGAGAGAGAGAGAGAGAGAGAGAGAGTGAGTCAGGGTCTCACTATGCCTCCCAGGCTGGCCTTGAACTCGCAGAGATCTACCTGCCTCTGCCTCCTGAGTGCTGGGATTAAAGGCGTGCACCACAATGCCTGCTCCGGTTTTTAAATACTGGCCAAATTGCTGCTATATGATGGCCTAAGGCACCTAGAGATGAGTAAAACATGACATCATCTCTTTAAATATCCAGCATTCAGTAGGAGTGTTGCAGAATGAATAATTCCAGGATAGACAGTGTACATGGCGGAAGGCACACACAGTATAGAAGGAATGATCCACTTCTTGGAACGACTACGGGAAGCCTCACGGGACAGAGTTTGGAGGGTTCTTTGTTTTTCAGTTTTGTTTGTTTGTTTGTTGTCTTTTCAAGACAGGTTTTCTCTAAGCTGTCCTGGCTGTGCTGGTGGAACCTACTCTAGATCTGCCTGCCTCTGCTAGTGTTAAAAGCATCCACTACCATGCCCAGCTGCAACAAGACAGGGTTTTGAAGGATTGAGAAAAGTGTGAGACCTTTGGGGAAAAGCAGGAAATCTCAAGCAAAAGGAACTACCTTGAGCGGAGTGTGGAGACAGGGAAGGGACTGGTGTGTCTAGGAAGAGTGGGTGGGGTTTCTGGCTGAAGCTTCAAGCATATGGCCTGAAGGATGGTGACACTGAGTGAGAGATTGAGTGACAGGTGAGAAGCCATACAGCTATTTACTCAGGAGTTCCTGACTTAAAGTGTTTTCTTATCATCCAGGCTAGAAAAAGAAATGACAGAATCCTGGGAGTTACCATCAGGAGGAATCTTTCACATATATATTTTCTATGATTTATTTATTTATTTATTTATTTATTTATTTATTTAGGTTTTTTGAGACAGGGTTTCTCTGTGTAGCCCTGGCTGTCCTGGAACTCACTCTGTAGACCAGGCTGGCTTCGAACTCAGAAATCCGCCTGCCTTTGCCTCCCAGGTGCTGGGATTAAAGGTGTGTGCCACCACTGCCCGGCCACACCCAGCTTTTTTTATGTGGATTCTAATTCAAGTTACACACTTGCATGGCAAGCACTTTACCTGCACTGAGCTATCTCCCCTCCCCCTTTCCTTCTTCCACCACAGAAAAACCTGGGCTGATTCTGTTCCGTTCCCTCCTCGTGGGGAGATGTCAGCATAATCTTTGAAGTGTTCATCTATCCCAAGTCCAGTTTCCAGCTCTGAGGTGCAGAACAGGCTGGAACATGGAGGTGGACAGTGTACAGACAGTGAGCGTCAGGGTGGAACTGGAGGTGGGCAGTACCTGAGCCTTATTAGTCCTAGTCTCCTGAGGTCAGCCTTGAGCTCACACCCTTCTGTCTCGCCAGGCCTCTTCTGGCTCTATGCTAACTGGATGCCCAGACACCCTGCAGGTGACACCTGTCACAATTTTAAGGAAATTTCCTAAATGTCACCCCTTTCACTTGTTTTCTGTTGCTTGCTGTAAATTAAAGGCCATATTGGAAACAAAGGAGGTCATGATCTGAAGCCAGCCAGGATTGTGCGCTCAGTGTCAGGGTTAGGGTTGTACACTTTTCTTCACTGAGTATTTTGATAAATACATAAAGTGATGAGCTAGAAAGCCTTACACAGAGGCAAATACTATATACACTTCATTAGTGTTTGCTTTGTTTTGAGACAGGATCGCCTACCACACAATCTGGTCTCCAACTCCCGATGCAGCTGAGGATGACCTTGAACTCCTGACCCTCCTGTCTCCGCCTCCTACAAGCTGGGACTACAAGAGTACACCACCACACTCTACTCCTAGATTTCATTACTATTGTTTCAAAGGGAATGTGAAGAGAAGGTAGCAGTGCCTCCTTGCTGCTGACTCTGTGCCTAGTTCATTTAATTCAGCTCTTGCCTGTGGGAAGTCCAATGGCTTCCTTTTCTTCCTGTAGATGAAGGAAGGCATAAAGTCAGGGAAGGAAACCCATTTGCTTGGTGTGTAAATTCAAGTTCCTTCTGAGAAGTAAACTTGGAAATTATAGTGCTGAGCCATCAAGGGTTATTCAGTAGACAAGTGGCCCCAAGAGCTAAGGCAGGATCTGGGAGATGGCTAGGAGCATACTGGAGTCTTAGCTTTGGAGATCACGATCCAGTCCTGTCCCCAGTGTGCGGTATCCTGAGTTTGGCTAGTCTCTCTTCTCTGTAGGCCAAGCCCACTCAGCAGCTCCATGGGTGTGACAGAGTCCTTCTGGCCTCCTCACCTGTGCTGCCTCTGTTCTTCATGGAGCCGCTTACACTAAGTCCAACCCTCCATATAACTGGCTTACAAGCTGGACTCTATTTTTCTCATTATTACATTGTATTTTTTTAGTGTGTGCATTTGTGTCTACATGTGTGTGTGTGGGGGGGGTTCGCTGTGAACTTATTCTATGCTCAGCGCTCTCTCCACTAGCAGCATCTGGCCCACGCTCTACAGGGAAGGCCATCAAAGTCAGTCCACAAGTAGAACTAAGCACAGGGACTCTAGACAGAAGTGGAGGATGTTCCTGTAATCCCAGTATGGAGAAGGTTAGGCAAGAGGATCAGCAGTAGTTCAAGAACAGCCCCAGCTACTGGAGATCTAGTCTCAAAAAAAAAAAAAATCAAAAACAAAAAAAGAGCCCTGTGTGGCAGCACACGCCTTTAACCCTACACACGGCAAAGGCAGGCAGGTCTCTGTGAGGCCAGCCTGGTCTATACAGTGACTCTGTTTAAAAACACAACAGGACAGAGGACTCAGTGAGAGCAAGAGACACTTTGCAGAGAGGGACTAGTGTGCAGGACTCTTGAGGCGGAAAATGGCTTGGCAGGTGTGAGGAACACCAGAAGGCGTGGGCAGTGGGGGCTTGGTAGGTGAGAGGGATGGCAGCATGGTGGATGAGAAAGACCAGCAGGCGGTCCTCACCAGGACTGTGGACCACAAGAGGAGTCTGACTTCTATTTCAGGTGCAGCCCTGTGGTTACACAAGGCTGTTGTATGTATCAGAGCATGTCGAGCATGTCATGTATGTATGCCATCATGGGTTTCACATGCCCTGAGATCCAAGCTAGGAGCAGGACGCCAGAATCCTCTGTCTTAGTCCATCAGTGCGTAAAACAGGCATGAGTCAGTGCTGAGGAGTAGTGACACATGCCTATAATCCCAGGAGGCAGAAGCAGGGGGATCATGAGTTCAAGCCCAGCCTCAGCTGGGACCCTGTTTCAATAAAAAGAAGGTGAGGGCCAGTGACACGATTCAGTAGGAAGGTGCTTGCTGCCAGCCCTGATGATTTGAGTTTGAACCTTAGAACTCACAGTAGAAAGAGTTGTTCTCTGACCTCCACATGCATGCTGCGACACCCAGACCCACAGATAGACACACACAGTAAGTTAACATGCAATTTTAACTTTTTATTACTTTTAAATGTTTATTTTTAAGTTATATGTATGCCAGGTGTGGTGGTACATGCCTTTAGTCTCAGCACTCAGGAGGTAGAAACACAAGGACCTATGGGAGTTTGAAGACAGCCTGGTCTACAGAGTGAGTTCCAGGACATTTAGGGCTACACAGTAAGTGTGTGTGTGTGTGTGTGTGTGAGTGTATCAGGCATACACACACACAGATTTGAAAAAAAAATTGTTTTCAAGACAAGGTTTCTCTGTGCAGTCCTGGCTGTCCTGTAACTCACTCTGTAGACCAGGCTGGCCTCAAACTCAGAGATCCTCCTGCCTCTCCCTTTCAAGTGCTGGGATTAAAGGCTTTTGACACCACTGCCCAGCTACATAAAATAATTTTAAAATTAAAAAAAAAAACCAAAACGGGTTCAGTCTTGCCAAAGCTGCAAGCAGCCTTGAAGTTTAGTTAAATGGGAAATGGCACCAAATGTCCATGGCCCAATCCCTAGCTCCAAGACAGAACTAATGGCATTTCTTTTTCAGGTCCAGAAAATGATGGTGCCCCCTATAGGTGAGGGTGAAGTTGCAGCCTCCCTTTGGTCTTCTGGATCAAGCTTGTCTGCTCTCCACACTACTCTCAGACAACCCAGCCTTTTGGTATTGGCTCTACGTGAGATTCTCAACTTCTCGCCCAGACTCCAGGTCCTCCCGGAGGCCTAGTCAGGTGTCTTCCCAGCCCGCCGTTCTGGTTACTGTGTCCAGAACAGGTGCCCCCCCCCGCACCTCCCCGCAAGGCACAACACCCAGTCCCTCCTAATACCCGACTTGTCTTCCTGCCAGACTGCGCGGGCAGGGAGGGGACCTGTCCCTTGTTCCCGGAAAATGGAAGATCGCCCACGCCTGGCACTGCGCCGAGAGCCTGGGTGAGGGCGTCATAAATATCTCCTGAATGATTCATTCATTCCTTGGAAGAGAAAGTATGACCCTTAAGAGGTTAAAAAAGAAAGTCAGGTGTGGTGGCGCATGCCTTTAGTCCCAGCAATTGGGAGGCAGAGGCTGGTGTATCTGAGTTCGAGCAAGGCCAGCCTGGTCTACTTAGTGATTTCCAGTACAGCCAGGGCAATGTAGTGAGATTCCCATTCTCTCTCTCTCTCTCTCTCTCTCTCTCT
>NW_021604650.1:3440521-3453032 GCF_004785775.1 Grammomys surdaster
CCCTCTCTTTCTTTCTCAAAAACAAAACAACAAAAAACCAAAAAACTTAAAAGTCACACAAGTATCCAAGTTTTGGGTCTGACCTTTGGTCTTGATATTCACCCTGGGCCTTATCTTAAAAAAAAAAAAAATCCACCAATGAGGTCATTGCTGAGTTTACAAGAGACAATGTCGGTAAGTGACCTGGACTGACATAGTCTACAATCATAACTCAATCATGGAAGGAAGTATCAGCCATTCAGAGAAGGGAATACTGGTGGCTGCACTACTCGCTGGTCTGATTTTTTTGTGGCTCTCTTGAGTCCGTTTTACAGATAAAAAAAAACTGAGGCCTAGAAGGAGAACAACATAAAGGGGGCGGAGTGCGCCCCTGGTGAGCACACGGTTCTCTACCCAACACATACACAAGCCTGCGATCCCTGGGTTAAACTTGGCCGACCCTTGCCGCCCGTCCCCCCCTCGCCCCCCCCCAGGACCCTTTGGCGCTTGGGGATCTCTGACCAGATCCTCGCAGCGCTGCTCCGCTCCTTGGAGTAGAGAGCGCTCGGGGTTGTCACTTTAAATTCAAGAAGGAGCAGGCGAGCGGGCGGGCGAGCGCGAGGGAGCGCGCGGCGGGCTCCTGGGAGCGTGCCCGGACTGCGGCGCTGCTCCATTCGGCCGCCGGGCCCCGCGGAGCCCCCGATCCGTGAGGCACGGCTCCAGCGAGAAGCGAGCGCCCCGCTACACTGCAGGGGTGGCGTAGCAGCCGGCGGCCGGGCGCCTGTGCGAGCCAACTGCGGGAGGCCGGCGTGGGAGCAGAGGTAGAACCGGGAGTCGGACCCGCGTCCCCTCCGCGGAACCAGGGGTGAGTAGGCACCCCGGCTCACCCACAGAGCGCGGCAGGCACAAGCGCCTTGGGCATGGACGGACGGACGCACTCAGTCCCTCTCCTTGCTCCCGAAACCCGGAGCCCCTCACATTCCGTGCGTCTGCACCCCCGCTCCGCGCTGGCACACCAACGCGGGGCACAGAGCACGCCCGGCGCCCTTCCCGGGCCCAGCCACTCCGCGCACTGCGCATCGCCTGGCGCCAGCTCGCCCGGCCCCCATGTGCACACACGCGGTTCACCCGGCTGTTTACACACCTCCCTTGAGCCCGCACACCGCACACACCCCTCACCTTCACACTTAGCACCTTGGCTCTCCTAACTGCACCTGACCTGGCCTTACATCCCGTTGGGAGTCCCTGGTCAGCCCCCCCACCCCCCAACTTCCAGTTCCCAGAAAGGCCGTGGGGTGTGAGGATCTGCATCGTAGGGGGGCGTCGCATTTCTTCTCCAGGAGGCCTGCGGGAAGAACCTCAGGATTCCTGGAGCTTCACTTGAAGCTGTATATAGACAGGAACTGAACATGGGGGCAGTAAATGGCACAGTAGGTGAAGGAGCCCTGACCCTTTCTCTTTGGTGGGCACGGTGCTGCTAAGAGACTGTCTCACCTTACAGTTGATGGGGCCAAATCTGTAGAGAAGAACCTGGGAAACTTGCACCTGAGGTCTAGCCAGGGTGCGGGAGCTTCAACAGTAGTCCTTATTAAAAACTGAGAAAGGAAATCTGAGGCTCTGAAGGGGAAGGAGACCCACTTAGGTGTAAACACAACCCATCCAGTAAGGCTAGGGCATTACAATTATACCCCCACCTCACCCCCACCTCACCCCACCTCAACCCCCAACCGCCATTTCCATCCTCTCTGAGCAATCTGAAGTCTTCTCAAGCAGCCCAGAAGCGTGGGAGCTCCCAGCCCGGGGTCCAGACCTACTAAGTGCTGGCTAGTGACTTGGGATAAGTCACTTTTCACACCTTGAAGAGCTGGAGTCTCAGCGCTAGACTGCCCCTCCCTACATTTCCAGGGCTGCCAAGGGAGCCCTGGAATCTCCAGGGGCATTTCCTGAGCACAAGCCAAGTCCCTGGTACTATGCTGGCACACAGTAGGTACCCTATGTTAGCTGTCACCCACCCCCAGCCAGTCTGCACTGTAGTTCCTGCGGGTGTCTGGAGGATGACACCAGGATGTGGGTTATCCGGAAAGTGTTGTGGGGGAGGGATGCACTTGCAAAGCTTTTTCAAGCCTAAAGGTCCCTGAAGAAACTCACAGCCTGGAAGACTGAGGCTCCCCCATATAGCTCCTCCCCACCCTTATTACCTGCTGGTGTCAAGGTAGAGATAAAGGGAGTTATCACCTTGCTGGGCATGTGGGAACATTGAGCAAGGAACAGGGGATAAATTGTAGAGGACTCAGCTCAGGGTTCCTGGTTCTAAACATACAATTCCTTGAAAGTCATTTCTCTGACAAGCTCAGGAGGGAGCCTCTGCCATGGTCCGATTCCAGCACAGTAGAATGTTAGTGCTTCCCAACCAGTCCAGTGACCTGCAAGGCCTGGTCAGCAGTCAGCATGATGGCCCAGAGCCTAGGTCCAGAGCCATCATCTTTCACTGATATGAAGCCCAGAGTTTCGATGTTGGGATGCATGTGGCCCCCCGTCTTCCTCATCTATGAAATGTAATTTATTCAGTCACCAGGTCTGGTGGGCACCAGTTATTCACTAGGCTTGGAGTTAAGCATTCAGCACACAGTGTTGTGGAGGCAGTGCTGGGGAGGTAGGTAGGAGGGTACAATTAAGCACAACAGTGAACTAGGGGCTGTTCTCAATGAACACTGCTCCATGCAGTGTAGACATTGAAGCTGACTGTAGGCTGGGGTAAAGAGGGGTGCTTAAGGAGGAAGATGCACAGTCTTAGCTCAGATGAAGACCTGCAGCAACCCCAGCTGGCTCCTGCTGTGTATCAGAAGTACCAGCTCTGGCCACTGGCTGCCCTGGCCTTCAAATGCCTTGTCAGCATCCAGGCCCTAGCCAAAGTCAAAACCTCAGAGCTGCCAATAGGAACCCGCTGGTGTTGCCTAGGGAGAGAAGGGTCTCTCAGGTTGTGAATAAAGCCATTAAGAAGGGTACTTGCTGCAGAGGCAGACCTGGGATAGTGTCAGCTCCCTATGTAGTGGCTGGGCAACACTGGGCCCATTTACTACCTTCTCTGAGCCTCTCTGTCCTCCACTGAGTGAAGATTATAACAAGATTTGTCCCAGTGTATCTCTGGGGGGATGGGGAAAGAAGTCCTGGGTAGGGGTGTGTGGCCGCTAAAGCAGGAGCACCACTGTTGGCTTTGGCCAGGTCGTTTGACCTCTCTGAGCTCATCCCAAGTTTGCTTATGAATAGAGAATTTCTAGCAGGCTTCAGGCTAGAGAGTGAATGGTGGGATGGGAGGGGCCAAGTCGCACCCCAGGAGCATGAGACTGTATGCTGTCATAGTCAGAACATCTCCATTCTCTTCAGTTCTGGGGATAGAGCCCAGGACCTCACACATACTAGACAAGCACTCTACTGCTGACCCACACACCTTGTACCCCCTTTTTCCTGAATTTCATTTTTTTTCTGAATTTCATTTTTAAATGATAATTTCTCAGTCAAAAAATAAAAGGTATTTTTGAAGCCTGGCACTGGTGGCTCATGCCTTTTATCCCAGCACTCAGGAAGCAGAGGCAGGCTGATCTTTGAGTTCAAGGCTAGCCTGATCTACAGAGTGAGTTCCAGGACAGCCAGAGCTACACAGTGAGACCTTTCCTTGAAAAACATTTTTAAAAAATCAACAATAAACTCACCATATTTTGGGGCTAGGGAGATAGCTTGGTTAGTACAATGTTCCACAAGTACAAATCAGATTGAGTTCCATCACCAGCAGTCACACAAAAGCCAGCACTTGAGAGACAGAGACAGGCAGTTCCTGGGGCTGACTTACCAGACAGCCTAGCCGAAGCTGAGGCAAACTGGGATGTGTTTGTCTTGAGCTGTGTTTAGTGTGTCCAAAATCACATCTTCTGTAGGCTAAGCCAGCCCCAGACTTGTACAGCAAGCTATTTGAAACCTACAGTTCTCAGGCAACTGTCTGGAAACCCTATGCCCATCCTCAGTAAGACACAGTGATTAGGAACTCAGAGCCAGACAACTGGATTGAACACTTCATAGCTATGTGGCACATTAACTCCACAGCACTCTGGTCTACAGAGCAAACATGATTCTAATGCCTTGCTAAGCGGGTTAAATGAGGTCACGTATGTGTAGATGCTTTGAACTGTGTTTGGTGCTTAGATGTGCCCAGCCGGGTTGGCTGTTAATATTATTGAAAGCCCAGGACTCACTCAAGCCAAGATGGGTGAAGCCTTTTTGTCTTAGCACTGCCTCCCATCACCATGACAACTCTTATCTCATCAACATGGGAGCAACATCAGCAGAACCAGGAACCAGGAGCCAGCTACACCCCCTCGTCTGCCCTGCCTCACAAAGCTATGTACCCTAGGACCTATGTGCGCAGGACTAGCTTCATGACTCCAAAGCCACATGCTATAGAGAACCTCCCCCAAATGCCTTAAATCTCAGCTCCACTCTCTCACTGAACCCTGATCCCAAAGAAAGCCTGCAGAATGCTTGGAAGGGTTGGTGAGCCAAAGCCCAATGTGACTGAATCACGTGGACATTTTGTGTGTATATGAACTGATTACATTTAAAAGTTAACAAGCTGGACATATGGGCTTATGTTTGTAGTCCCAGCTATTCCAAAGGCTAAACGGGATCACTTGAGTCTAGCAGTTAGGCCAGGACAACATAACCAGACCTGTCTCAGAGTTAATGATTGCTGGGGTGTAGTTCAGTGGTAGTGTTTGTCTTGTATGCTTGAAGTCCTGGGTTAAGTTCCTAACATCAAATAAAACTGAGTGTAGCCAGGCAGTGGTGGTGCACACCTTTAATCCCAGCACTTGAGAGGCAGAGGCAGGCGGATTTCTGAGTTCAAGGCCAGCCTGGTCTACAGAATGAATTCCAGGACAGCCAGGGCTATACAGAAAAACCCTGTCTTGGAAAACAAACAAACAAACAAACAAACAAAAAACAAAAAACCCAACTGAGTGTAGTGGTACATGCCTGTAACTCTAGAACTCAGGAGGTGAAGACAGGAGAAGGATAATAACCTTCCTTCAAGGTCATTATCAGCTTCTTATGGAATCTGAGGCCAGCATGGCACATAAGACTATCTCAAGAAAAAGTTAGTTAATACATTTTAAATTCCTAGTGGATGTGATCCTAGCAAAATGGCTCATCAATGAAGGTGATTGCTGCCAAGCCTGATGACCTGAATTCAGTCCCTGGAGCCTACACTGGTGGAAGTATAAAACTGACTCCAGGAAGTTGTCCTCTGACCTTCACATGTGCACACAGACACAATAAGCAAACAAAAAACCAAAGTTGTTTCCAATTATTCACCATTTCTTTTTAAAAGATCTATTTCTTTCTTTCTTTCTTTCTTTCTTTCTTTCTTTCTTTCTTTCTTTCTTTCTTTCTTTTTTTTTGGTTTTTTCGAGACAGGGTTTCTCTGTGTAGCCCTGGCTGTCCTGGAACTCACTCTGTAGACCAGGCTAGCCTCGAACTCTCGAACTCAGAAATCCACCTGCCTCTGCCTCCCAATATTTTTTTCTTTCATGTGTATGCGTGTTTGGCCTGAGTGTGTATATGTCTACCACATGCATATCTGGTGCCCTTGGAGTCCAAGAGTGTACTGCATCATCCCTTGGAACTGGAGTTCCAGCCACCAAGTAGGTGCTGAGAATAAAGCCAGGTCCTCTGGAAGAACAGCAAGTGTTCTTAACCATTGAGCTGTCTGCCCAGCCCCCATCTGTCTTGTTTTTAACGAGCTGTGCCCTAGTTAGAGTTTCTACTTCTGGGATGACGCACCATGACCAAAGCAACTCGGGAGGGAAAGATTATTTGGCTTTCACATCATGAATTACAATCCAAGAAGAAAGCCAAGGCAGGAACTCACACAGGGCAGGAACCTGGAGGCAGGAGCTGATGCAGAGGCCATGGAGGGGTGCTGCTTGCTGACTTGCTTGCTGTGGCTTGCTCAGCCTGCTTTCTTATAGAAGCCGGGACCACCAGTGCAGTTCTACCCACGATGGGCTGGGCCCTCCCACATCAACCCCTAATTAAGAAAATGCTCTACAGACAGATCTTATGGAGGCATCTTCTCATCGAGGTTCCCTCCTCTCAGATGACTATAGCTTGTGTCAAGTTGACATAAAACTAGATAGCACAAGATGGACGATCCAGCCATGACTAATTAGAATTACTGCTGGAAAGGGAAGATGTGTGAGCCAAGAAAGCCCTCTACAGGTCTGACCTCACCCTTTCTTCCCTTGCCTGGGACTTGCAGGCTTGGGGGTGGGGGTGGGAGCATGTCAGTGCTTAGAAACTGCAAGGGAATCCACCAGCAAGATAATTTAGCCTTCTTTGTCCTTGAATGAAATGAGTACAGTGCATTCTAGTCTCCCGTTTCAGAACCTCCTCTTCCCACCCACTCAGAATACATCCCTGAGCCAGATTAACTTCTTAGCAACAACAATCATAAAACAATAGTCATCTGAGTCCAGATAATGGCCTGTACGAGCTCCCAGGTCTTCGCCTGGAATAATCTATACCATCCCACTCGGGAAGGATTGAGAGTAGAACACTGGGGGAATTCAGCCCTTTTGATTTCCCCACCCCACCCCCAAGCTATATGGAAACCTGAGTTAAGGCACTAAGAGATCTGTCCTGATGTCTGTTCTCTGTTCCCAACTGTTGCTTGGGATGGCAAAGAGTCAGGGTTGGCAAATACAAACACCTGAGACAAACATGAGAGCTTCCAGTAAATACTGGATTAATCTTAACACAAATTGTCTGAAATTGCCGTACCCATGGGAGACTTCAGGCTGAGCAGTGGTGGCGCACACCTTTAATTCCAATACTCAGGAGGCAGAGGCAAGTGAATCTCTGTGAGTTCAAGGCCAGCCTGGTCTACAGAGTGAGTTTTAGAACAGCCAGGGCTACACAGAGAGACTTGTGTGAGAGAGAGAGAGAGACTTTAGTGGGCTGGGAGAGGACCCAGGAAGCAAAGTGTCTGCTATACAAACATGAAGACTTGAATACAGATGCTGAGCACTCACAGAAAAAGCAGGATGTGGCAGGGATTGACAAGTGATTGACAGTGAGGTGGAATACAGCGGACTGAGGCTCCCAAAGACAGGAACAAGACAGGAGGATCTCAGGACTCTTTCCTGACATCAACCTCTATTTTCACATGGACTCACAGGGGTTAGTGCACCTGCACACACATTCAAATAAGAGGGTTTAGTATCCAGGCGTAATTGTACACATATGTAAGACCAGGATTTAAGAGGTAAAAGAAGGAAGATCAGGAGTTCAAAACCAGCCTTGGCTATATAGCAAGTTCAAGGCCAGCCTGAACTACATGAGACCCTTGTTTGAGCCCCTTTCCCAAAAAAAGCTTACAACACCATTTTGGTTAAGTCAGGATTCCATTATGTAGCCTAGACTGTCCACAACATGGTAAAACTTTCCTACATCAACCTCCTGAGTACTAGGATTACAAGTATGTACAACCATGCCTGTGTTTATCTACTGTTTTTAAAAATTCCATGAACAAGAAGAACACCTTAGTAGTCAGACATGGTAGTTAGTGCATGAGTGTAATCCCCACTCCCAGGCAGCTGAGGCAAGAAAATTGAGAGTTCCATGCCAGCCTGGGTTACATAGTGATACTTTGTCTCAAGAAATAGGAGAGTGGGGGAAGGGGAAGAGGAGAGAGAGAGGTGAAAAGGGGGAGGAGGGACCAGACTTTGTGACTTTAATCCCAGCACTGTGGAGGCAGGACAGGTGGATCTCTGTGACTTTCAGCCTGTGAGTTCCAGGACCGCCAGGGCTACTTAGAGAAACCTGGTCTCAAAAGAAAAGGGAGTAGAGGCTAGGAGAGATGGCTCACTGGTTAAAACTTAGGTTCAGTTTCTAGCACCTACATGACAGCTAGCAATTATCTGTAACTCTAGTTCCAGAGGATCTGACGCCCTCTCCTGGCATCCTTGGGTACTGCATGTAGATGTGGCACAGACATACAGACAGGCAAAACATCCAGGCACATAAATTTTAAGACTTTTTTTCCCGAAGGAGGGGAAGGGACGGAGGGAGGGAGGGAGGGAGGGAAGGAGGGAGGGAGGGAGGGAGGGAGGGAGGGCGCATCTCACTGTGTATCCCTGATTGGTGTGAAACTTTTTTGTAGACCAAGTTGTCCTTGAACACACAGAGATCCTCCTGTCTCCTCCAGACTGCTGGAATTATGTGCCACCACATCCACCTCAATGATAAATTTTAAAAGAGGAAGGGGCAGATCAGGGAAGGAGGAATACACAAGAGGAGCAACCATTTTGGCCAAGTCTGCCTGAGCAGCTGAGTGTGAACTTAAGTGACAGGCACATAGATTCCCCTGAGTTAGGAATGTGATGCTCTGAACCCTGCTCACAGCTGACTACTCTCCCTTCCAGTCCCTGTCACTGCAGGGGACATCATGGCCGTGGACGTGACAGAATATCATCTGAGTGGTGAGTCTCCCAGAAAAGACCTCCAAGGACCACAGCTTCGGGCAATTGCACCGAGCTTGGGATGGGGGTGTCACTGGGACTTGAATAACAGCCTTTGTCCTTAAGGTCACATAACCATGGGGACATCATCCTGGGATCCATCTGGGGCCTCCTCGCCTTTTCACTATAATGAATTATTCTGTTTCTTTGCTTTGGTTTTTGTGTTTCTGTTTGTTTCTTGGGCATGCTCCCATGTAGCCCAAGGTGACTTCAAAGAATATTTTTCTGCATTTTGTGTGTGTGTGTATGCTGTGCATATATGTGGACATACATAGAAGGCACACTCATCATGTGTATGGGTGTACGTGTGGTGGCCAAGGTGGATATCAGGAATCATCCTTCACTGCTTTTCCATCTTACTCATTGAAGCAGTCAGTGTGTTCCACTGAAACCAGAACTTGCTGATTTGGCTAGTCCAAATAACCAGCTTGCTGTAGGGAATCTCCATCTCTGCTTTCCAAGGCTGGAATTACAGGCATTTGCAATGCCCACCACACCAGTATTTACATGGGTTCTGAGGATCCAAACTCTCAGCCTCACATCTGCATACCAAGTGCTTTGACCACAGAATCATCTCTCCAGCCCCATAGCCTTGAACTCTCTATGTAGCCAAGGATGAACTCACGATTCACCTGCTTCTACTCTCTAAGTGCTGAGATTACAGACATGCATCACACCTGGCAACACTTCTCTTAAAGAAATTTCCTGTTTGACACAAGGGTTTTCCTGGGAAACTCTTGACCCACTGTTCTCTGAGGAGGAGCCTGTGACATGGAATCCACTCACCTGAGTCCCCTCCTGGAGTCTGTCAATGTTAGACAACACTAGACCCACTCAGCTCCCTGTCTGGGACTCACCCTTGCCCTTCTCCAATGTTTCTATGCATCTCTAAGCTAGGACATGGTCTAAGCACTCCAGCATATTCCCATAGCCCCCACTGCCACGTAGTGGATGGTGTCATGACCGAAACATAGCTGCCATCTTTCTTCCAGATGCACCTCCTCCCAATTCACAATCAGAGAGTTGAACCTTAGTGGGGCAAGTAAGAGGTCAGGATGGAATTCCGGCTCTCCTAATCCCCTAGTTCAGCGTTCCCCACCTCAGCAGCTCTTATCCTAGCGCAGGCCCCACTGGCCCAGGGCTGAACCCCAGCATGTGGCAGGGAACACCTGTCTCAGTCACCAACCACAGAGCCTCACCTTTCATCTTCAGCCCCTCTGGTCTTCACAATGGCCCAATGGCCATGTGACAATGTCGAACAGCCCTGGCAGCTCCCAGCCTCTCAGTGAAGTTCTGCACTGACTGTCTTCTCTGCTCTGCCTGGCTAACCCCTTGTATCTTTTTTAGAAATCTACAGAGAGTGCTGAGCTAGCCAGCCAATCTGATAGTAGATTCTTCTCCGGCCCTCCAGTCCCTCTGTTATGGTTCTCAGGGATCAAGGGGCCAATATGTGGGAAGAGCTTAAAGCCCGGAGAGTAGTGGTTAGTCCTTGGTAAGAGAGCTCATCTTGGGCTAGGTATGATAGCACACACCTTTAATCTCTGAACTCCAGAAATAAAGGCAGGTGGATCTCTGTGGGTTCGAGGCAAGCCTTGTGTACACAGTGAGTTCCAGGACAGCCAGGTCTATAGAGAGACCCTGACTTGGAAAATAAAAATAAATCAATAAAGTAAGAGCTGCTGTTACAATCCCTCTCCTCCCTCGTCTCATTTCTAGTCTTAGTTTAGAATTCACTTCCACAAAGAGCCCATCGTCCCACCTGCCATTCCATAAAACCAATCAATCAATATGTATTTATTGTCATCCCATGTCACCTACCTGGGGTTTTTCTTTCCCTTATCCCAGCCCTGCTCTCTGATTCTGCCAATCATCATTGGGTATCTAGTCCTCAGCATTTACATCCTCATGTGCAGAGGTGCCTGATTCTGCTGTGCCTCTGAATACGCCCATAATCTGCTTGAGACTGTGGGCTTCTCTTCTGGAATGTTAGACAGCCCCTAGCTCTTGCCTGGTCTACTGTGACCCAGCTGTCCAGATATTTTCCTATCTCACCCCCAGTTTGTAGACTTCAAGGACATTCCAGAATCGTGGCATACCTGAGCCTGGGCCCCTCTGTAGATGTGTTGGCTGTGGCTTCAGTTGGGTCCCAAATTCCATTCTATCACAGGAGAAGTCTATAATAAGTAGAGGGCGAATCCTTACTGTCCCTTAAAACTCTAACCAAAGATGACTTGAACTCCTGATCCTCTTGCCTTCATTTACCAAGTGCTGGGATTCCAGTTTCCAAGTGTGTACAACCAAATAGGCCTGGTCTTCAGAGCCCTTGTCTCCCTGCTGTGCAATTTTTACATTGAAATTGTGCAGCTATATTATGTTGGAGAGTGATTTTCTTTTTTTTCTTAAAGCTAACAATAGGGGTAATGTCTTCTACAACCCCCATGCTAATGACCTAAGTTGTCATTTGCAAAAGGTCAGTGATATTCCTGCCTATGACAGGACAGCTAGCTCCCACTAGCTCCCTGAGTGGGACCTTCAGGATGTTCTCAGATCTCTGTTATAAATAAGCCTGGGTGACTCACTAGACATAACATGTGTTGGGTTTTTTTTCCCCTTCAAACAATACATCCTCTGGGGTGAGACCACTGAATGGGGGATGTTTGTCATCTCCACTCTCACAGAGAGGCTGGTGCCATGTTGCTATTCCTTCAGCCAAGGTACCTGAACCCAGATGCTGCCATGTCTCAGTTGTGTGGCTTTGTTAGTCTTGGTTTTTCTGACAGCAGACAGTGCTCCTTGCTGGAGGAATGCCTAGCTGTAGGTCCTTTGGACTGTTGGACTTTGGGGAGCAGGGGTAAGGGGCCCCTCTGGTCCATAGGGCTTTGTTCCCTCCCTCCCACTGGGCTCAGGTCCCTATCACCACTTCCTTTCTGCTGGCCCACAACTCCCAGCCCCTGCTGCACAGCCTCCCATACTTCTTTACTTTATTTTATCTTATGTTTTGCCTACATGTATGTCTGTACTACTTGTGTGTATATGGTGCACATGGAGACCAGAAGAGGATATCAAATCCCCTGGGACAAGAGTCGCAGGTGTTTATGAGCCACCATGTGAGTGCTCAGATTCAAACCAGCATCCTCTAGAAGAGCAGCTGGTGCTGGTAACCGCTGACCCTCCTGCCTCCAGCCTCCTGCTGTACCTCTCTCCTGCTCACACCTCAGCCTTCCTGTACTCCCAGCACAATTTCCAGCATTCTGTCTGATGTGTCTATGTGCCTGCCTGGCCCCACTCTGATCTCTGTGCTACTTAAGGTCAGAAATGGGACCTGGGACTCACTCACTCAGTGCTGGCTCCCCCCTGCCCACAAGATGCTGGTGTGTCTGACCACCCAAGGTTTAGTGATCATCTCCACCCTGCTGTGGGCATTATTTTTTATTTCTTTATTTTAATATATCCATTATATCTGTTTCCACTGGGAGAGGCCAAGCTCCGCCTTGCTGCTGCAAGGGAGCTAAGCCAGATCCAGACCAGGTATGGCACTCGTTATTGCCTGATTCTATCTGGAGTCTGGTAGCCAGAGTAGCAGCCCAACATTGCTTATTTCCAGCTTTGTGGCCTTGGGCAAGTTCTTTAGCTTTCTCAAGCCTCAGTTTTCCCATCTGAGTTGAGTACAGTATAGAACTGGAAATGGTTTGCAAGTCCTATCTGTTATCAATGTCACCTGCCACAGGAACCCTCGTATCTCTGTGGCTTCCTTAGGACATCAGACCCAGGTTCCTGAGCAGAGTGAGGTCAAATCTTTTAGCACATGTAGATGTGTCATGGTCCATACACTGTACAAGGCAGGGATTCACAGGAAATAGTTGAGCAAGCAAATTACTATGTGTAGGAACAGAGAGATCCCCGTGAAGACAGCAATGCCCAGGGGAACAGAGAGATCCCCGTGAGGACAGCAATGCCCAGGG
>NW_021604650.1:3453042-3490333 GCF_004785775.1 Grammomys surdaster
TGCCCAGGGGAACAGAGAGATCCCCGTGAGGACAGCAATGCCCAGGGCAGTGGGGAAAAAGAGCCTCTGAGTTCTCTTCAGGCCAAGCACAGCCTGTCACCACCTCTTGCTTCAGTGGAGCAGGTATATTGGTTTGAGGTGAAGAGATTTACTGAGAGATAAACTCCACTAACATAAGCTGGGGGTTGTGGCTCACATTTGTAATAACAATACTCAGGAGGCTGAGGCAGGAGGATCACAAGTCTGAGGTTAGCCTGAGCTACATAGTAAGACCCTGTCTCTAAACAAAACAAAATTGAACTACTATACAATTAGCTGGGCACAGCATGGCAGGAAAGACCTATAATCCTAGCATGGAGGTGGAGACAGGATGATTAGAAATTCAACCTCAGCTATGTGACAAGCTCTAGGCCAACCTGGGTGGGAGGGAGGAGACCCACTATGAAATTCACCCCTTTAAAATGTACATTGCAGTGGCTTTTAGATTAATGAGCAGCTGATAAATTTTGAAAATATTTTCATCATCCCAAAAAG
This sequence comes from Grammomys surdaster, assembly GCF_004785775.1. Lineage (NCBI taxonomy): Eukaryota > Metazoa > Chordata > Mammalia > Rodentia > Muridae > Grammomys > Grammomys surdaster. The sequence goes on from NW_021604650.1 coordinate 3,453,577, forward strand.
AACTCCACTTACCAAATCAAAACAGTTTTTTTATTGTTTTTATGTGTATATGTGGAGTGTGTGTGTCCCCCTGTGTGTGTGTCTGTTACTGTTTGTGTGTGTGTGTCCCTGTGTGTGTCTGTGTGTCTGTGAATATGTGTATGTCTGTGTGTGTCTGTGTGTGTGTCAATGTATGTGTCTCTGTGTGTGTCTTTGTGAATGTGTCTCTCTGTGTGTGTCTCTGTGTGTGTCTCTCTCTGTGTGTATGTATGTCTCTGTGTACATATTTCTGTGTGTCTATGTATGTGTCTCTGTGTGTGTCTGTATGTATGTCTCTGTGTACATATTTCTGTGTGTCTATGTATGTGTCTCTGTGTGTGTCTGTATGTATGTCTCTGTGTATGTATCTCTGTGTGTCTATGTATGTATCTCTGTGTGTGTCTGTGTGTGTCTGTGTGTGTGTCTGTGTGTGTGTCTGTGTGTGTGTCTCTGTGTGTGTGTCTCTGTGTGTGTGTCTGTGTGTGTGTCTGTGTGTGTGTCTCTGTGTGTGTGTCTGTGTGTGTGTCTGTATGTGTGTCTGTGTGTGTGTCTGTGTGTGTGTCTGTGTGTGTGTCTCTGTGTGTGTCTGCGTGTATGTGTCTCTGTGTGTCTGTGTGTGTGTCTCTGTGTGTGTCTGTGTGTGTCTGTGTGTGTCTCTGTGTGTCTCTGTGTGTGCCTGTGTGTGTATAGGCCAGCATTTGATGTTAGGTGTCTTCCTCCATCAGTTGCTCTCTACCTTGTTTCTTGAGACAGTCTCTCCTCAGCCTTGCCAACTGGCTAGACTGTTTGGCCTGCAAGCTCCAGAGACCCACCTGTCTCTGCTCCTACAGCACTAGGGTTACAAAACATGAGCCACCACACCTGGCTTTTATGTGGGTACTGGGGATCTGAACTCAGGTCCTCATATTTGTACAACAGGTTCTTTACTGTCTGTGCCATCTCTCCAGCCTCTTAAACAGCTCTTATACAGATGTCCCTCGGTGTCCTCAGGGACTTCATCCATGCACCACAATTCAATACCCAAATCCATAGATGTTCAAATTGATGATGTAGTGTTTGCACAGCACCTACACACACGCTCCTGAGTACTTTAAGCCACCTCTAGGTGACTCCTAATACTTAAGGTAATGTCAATCCTATGCAAATATTTGTCACCCTGCTCTATTAAGGAACTAAAAACCAAGGAAAAATACGTTTGAAGTGTGGACAAGCACAGCCTGACTGCACGGTGCACAATCCAAGATGAGTTGAGGCCATGTGGGCAGAACCCACAGGCACAGAGGCTGACTGGAAATAAAATTATGCAACATGTGGTCTCTGTGACCAACATCGAGCGCCCACCAGATGTTCTCAGGGTTCATCTACTTTCTGTTGTTTTGGTGTTGGCCTTGTTATTGCCAAGTAACATTCCATGAGTGAGTGTGTCGCTTTCTGGTTTAACCATTCACCAGCTGGTGGACATTGGGTTGTTCTGAGTGGAGCTTAAAGCACTGATGGAGTCACTTCTTTTTCTCCTCTCTTTCCTCTTCCCTAAGACTGAAGCCTGAGAGATATCTAACCATCATGGGAGGCTTTTCATCTGCTTTGGCCAGGTGTCTCCAGGCAGAAATGTATGGATTTGTAGAAGAGGGGGCAGAAGCAAAGAGCTCAAGACAGTGTGCTTAAACTGGGTGTGGTATAATCCCAGAACTTATAATTTAGATAGATAGATAGATAGATAGATAGATAGATAGATAGATAGATATGGAGATGGAGATGGATATCGATATCGATATAGATGATAGAGATAGAGATAGAGACAGAGAGAGAGAGAGAGAGAGAGAGATAGAGACAGAGAGAGATAGAGGTAGAGAGATAGAGAGATAGAGATAGAGATAGAGATAGAGATAGAGATAGAGATAGAGATAGAGATAGAGATAGAGGTAGAGATAGATAGATCCTATAATTTGGAAGGCTGAGATAGGAGAATTGCCTAGAATTTAAGGCCATCCTGGGCTATATAGCAAGACTCTGTCTAAAAAAAAAAAGAAAGGAAGGAAGGAAGAGAGAGAGGGAGGGAGAGAGAAAGGGGGAGGGAAAGAGAGAGATAAGGAAGTGTGTCTTGCTGAGTGTGTCTTGAATCTGGAGAACCTCCTACCAAGTCTTGTAGTAACAAGCATAAAAATAAAAACTTTTAGCTAAATTCAAGGCCCCTACCTAAACATAGTAAAAGCAATATACAGCAAACCAGTAGCCAACATCAAACTAAATGGAGAGAAACTTGAAGCAATCCCACTAAGATCAGGGACTAGACAAGGCTGCCCACTCTCCCCCTACCTATTCAATATAGTACTGGAAGTCCTAGCCAGAGCAATTAGACAACAAAAAGAACTCAAAGGGATACAAATAGAAAAGGAAGAAGTCAAAATATCATTATTTGCAGATGATATAATATACTTAAGTGACCCCAAAACTTCCACCAGAGAACTCCTAAACCTGATTACAAAAAAACAAAACAAAAAACAAAAAAAAAACTTCAGCAAAGTGGCTGGTTATAAAATCAACTCAAACAAATCAGTAGCCTTCCTTTACTTGAAAGATAAACAGGCTGAGAAAGAAATTAAGGAAATGACAGCCTTCACAATAGTCACAAATAATATAAAATACCTTGGTGTGAATCTAACCAAAGCAAATGAAAAATCTGTATGACAAGAACTTCAAGCCCCTGAAGAAAGAAATCAAAGAAGACCTCAGAAGATGGAAAGATCTCCCATGCTCATGGATTGGCAGGATCAATATAGCAAAAATGGCCATCTTGCCAAAAGCAATCTACAGATTCAATGCAATCCCCATTAAAATCTCAATTCTTCACAGAATTAGAAAGAGAAATTCTCAAATTAATTTGGAATAACAAAAACCCCAGGATATCGAAAACTATTCTCAACAATAAAAGAGCTTCTGGGGGAATCACCATCCCTGACCTCAGGCTGTACTACAGAGCAATAGTGACAAAGGCTGCAAGTGGGCTCTTGAATCTCCTAGTTATGTATCTTGGTCAGCTTCCCCACAAGCTGACTTGTACACTTATTAAAGTCTACATTTTTAACTGCAAAAAAAAGTAAAAATAAAAAAGAAGATAGAAGAAGGAGAATTAGGAAGGAGCTAAATCATCTCAGCTACATAGCAAGTCCAAGGCCAGCCTGGGCTACATGAAACCCTGTTAAAACAAACAAAAAAAAACCAGGAACTATGGACTTAGGAGGTATCTCAGTCAGGAAAATGGCTGCCATGTAAGTATGAGGACTTTCCTTTTATCCCCAGCATCTGTGTGAAAACCAGGATGGCATGGGTTTCTAATCCCAGCACTGGGGAGGCAGAGACACAGGATCCCTGGGGCTTGCTGGTCAGCTCATTAGGAGGTCCCAATGAAAGGACTGTCTCAAGAACATGGTGGATGCTTCTGAAGAACACACTGCTTAAGGCTGACCTCTGGCCTCCACATACACACACATTCACGCACACACACTGGTGCATACTCACGTAATAAAGAGCCAAGCACACAGAATGTGTGAATATATAAGTACCGATGGTAATCGACTTTTACCATAGGTAGAGGGGAATGTGACCATTGATGCGCTAATGACAGGCTGTTTTTGTCTTGCAGTCATCAAGAGCCCACCAGGCTGGGAGGTGGGTGTCTATGCTGCTGGGGCCCTGGCTCTGCTGGGAATTGCAGCTGTGAGTCTGTGGAAGCTCTGGACATCGGGGAGCTTCCCCAGCCCCTCCCCGTTCCCCAATTACGACTACAGGTACCTGCAGCAGAAATATGGAGAGGCCTATGTGGAGGCTCAGCTGAAGGTGAGGCTTCCAGGCCTGCAGATCCACATCCCACCGTCCATTCTGAGGGCCGGCCTCCTGGCCTGCCCCCTCTTGATTAACATCCCGCTATGAATGGGGATCCAGCCTCTCTTAGGGCCCTGCAGTTCCTCAACTCTTTGTCCTGTGCTTCTTGAGTAAATGTTTGATGTTGAATAACTGATTGATCACATTTTAAAATACTATCACTTGGGCTGGTAAGGAGGCTCAGTGAATGAAGGCATTGGCCACCAAGTCTGATGACCTGAGTTTGATCCTGGAGACCCACATGGTGGAAGGAGAAAACTGGCTCCTGAAAGTTGTCCACTGACCTCACATGCACAGACTATAATGTGAGTGCCTGCCCACATTCACATTAAACTAATAAATTATTTTTTTAAAAAAGTTATCATGTGCTGGGCAGTGGTGGCGCATGCCTTTAATCCCAGCACTCGGGAGGCAGAGGCAGGTGGATTTCTGAGTTTGAGGCCAGCCTGGTCTACAGAGTGAGTTCCAGGACAGCCAGGGCTACACAGAGAAACCCTGTCTCGAAAAAAAAAAAAAAAAAGACTTATGGTAAAGGTTCTCATACGTACTGCTGAATCTAAAATCATTTCATACTTGGCAAAGAATTGATCAGGTGTCACATGTAGTTCCAGAGAGCACAGCACAACTCTATCCCGGGCAGAATCTCTTGTGTTCACTCCTTTGGTGAACCCCTGGTAGTCTGTTGTGGGACTGTAAATTGGGACAACTTTTTCAAGAAGCATTTTGGTAACACACGTTCAAAGTGTCCTCTGTGCAGATGTTTAAGGAAGTTTTTTGAGTGCTGTTCATCTTGGTGCTCGTCCGGGCAAGCTGAAGCAGAGGCAGGCAGATCTTTGTGAGTTCTAGGACACCCTGGTCTACACATGAGTTCCAGGCTAGCCAGGAGAACTTAGAGAGACACTGTCTAACCAAAAAGGAAAAGAAAAGACAGCTAAAACCAGGCAGTGTTGGCACATGCCTTTAATCCCAGCATTTGGGAGGCAGAGGCAGGAGGATTTCTGAGTTCGAGGCCAGCCTGGTCTACAGAGTAAGTTCCAGGGCAGCTCGGGCTACATAGAGAAACCTTGTCTCGAAAAAACAAAAAAACAAAAAACAAAACAAACAAACAAAAAAGACAGCTAATTGAGGCTCTTCATGGAGACACAGCCTGTCACCCTTAGTACTCAAGGGACAAAGCATAAGGATCAGGAATTTAAAGTATCCTTGGCTGTATAAAAAGTTCAAAGCCAGCCTGGGCTACATGAGAGCCTGTCTCAAATTACAATAACATGTTATTTGATGTTGAATTATTTGTATTTGTGAAAAATTAAAAACAGCTGCAGTGGTAGTAGTTCATGCCTTTGATCCCAGCTTTGGGAAGGCAGAGGTAGAGGCAGGTGGATCTCTGAGTTTGAGGCCAGCCTAGTCTACAAAGAGAGTTCCAGGATAGCCAAGGCTACACAGAGCAACCCTGTCTCAAAAAAAAAAAAAAAAAAAAATTAGAAACAACATAACTGCCCAATAGGAGAATAATGGATATAAACTACAATTAATATGGGACTCACTAAACAAACGATACAGTAGCAAAGGCACGGGAGATTGGTGTGGAAGCTCCTGCTTTCTCAAGGCCCATGGTTAAAGAAAAGACAATTTCGCATACTCTGAGGAGTGCCATCAACATGAGCGTTTTCTTATGCTGTATTTGTTTTTAGATTTTTTAAAATTTATTCATATGAGTACACTGTAGCTGTCTTCAGACACATCAGAAGAGGGCACCAGATCCCATTACAGATGGTTGTGAGCCACCATGTGGTTGCTGGGAATTGAACTCAGGGCCTCTGGAAGAGCAGACTTAACCATTGAGCATCTCCTCAGCTCTTGTATTTTTTTAAAGCGTTTTTTTTTTTTTACATTTATTTATGTGAATAGGGACTTGGGCACATGTGTGACCATGCATGTGTGGAGGTCAGAGCACAGTGTGTAGGAGACAGTTCTCTCTTCCAATTGTGTGGTCACTGGGAATCTAACCGAGGTCATCAGACTTGGTGGCAGGAACCCATATTTGCTGAGTTATCTCTCCAATCCTTGTCTTCTGTCATCTTCTTTTGAGGCCACTCAATCACTAGGGAATGACTCCACCCCAGGACTCTTACCTCATCCTCTTCTTTTGAACACGTAGGTTGCTGTTGTTTGTTTTGAGACCATATCTCAGGGCCCTGAGGCTGATCTTGAACTCCTGATCCTTCTGTTTCAACCTCCCAATTTTGGGGATTCCATAGAGAATCTCTTATAAGCACCACTTGTCAGTAAAAAAGCTGATGGCCAACGAGCTGAGGCTACAAATAGGAGCTGGGACATTGGCAGGAAGAGGGAGGATTCTTGAAAATAGTAAGAGATAAAAGAGAGACTTGAAGAGAGTCAAGGGGGACAAGAGGAAAGACGAGGTGGGGACGGACCAAGGTAATGGAAAGAGAAATGCTGAAAGACTCGGAGCTCTGGGGGAGACACTGGGGAGATGCTAAGAAAGAAGCTGGCCAGGACTGAAGACAGGTAACTAACCAAGAGATAGGCATAGAATAGTCAAGGAATGAGCCAAAGCTTGTGGCCAACACATTTAATAATTAGTCTCTGAGTTGTTGCTGTTGGGAACTAAGTGGCCAGGAGGAAAAAACAGATTTATGTTTTTTACAGGATTGTATACGTGGTCCTCCATACCCAGCAGCTTTTCCTTTTTATAAGTGTCACTGAAGTTGACGTTTTTCATGTAAGGAGTTTTGTGACAATAATAAGCACTTTGAGGAAATGTCTTCCTCCATTCTGGTTAAGGGGAGAAAACTAAGTTAGATCTAGTTGGTGCATGACTGTAATCCCAGCACTCAGGGAGTTAAAGTTGGAGGATCATGAGCTCGGGTCAGCCCAGGACACTAGTAAGTTCCTGTTTGAGAGAAAGAGAAACAAAGTGGTCTGAAGTACGGGTCCCTCTGTGGTCTGAAGTTCGGGTCCCTCTGTGCTGGTTTTGTGAAAGGAGAGCCTGGGGTATCCTTGGGTCTCCTAGAGATGGCGCCTCTGACCCACATGATGCTTCCCTGTCCCTTTTGTTCACCCTCAGCGAGTCCCTCCTTGGAATGCCCAGCGGACAACCTCTCGGGGACCACCTAGCCGCAAAGGCAGCCTCAGTATAGAAGACACCTTTGAGAGCATCAGTGAGCTGGGACCCCTGGAGCTGATGGGCCGGGAACTGGACTTGGCCCCCTATGGTACTCTCCGCAAGTCACAGTCAGCTGACTCTCTGAATTCCATCTCCTCTGTGAGCAACACCTTTGGGCAGGATTTCACCCTGGGCCAGGTGGAGGTGAGCATGGACTATGACGGAGCCTCCCACACCCTCCACGTGGCAGTGCTGCAAGGCAAGGACCTCCTGGAGCGCGAGGAGGCCACCTTCGAGTCCTGCTTCATGCGTGTCAGTCTGCTGCCAGACGAACAGATCGTGGGCATATCCCGGGTAAGTGGGCCCGGGACAGAGCGGTGCATTGAGCTCCCTGAAGCCCTTCTGGGAAGCTGACATTTGGGCTGGTGGGCAGATCTGCAGTACCAGACAAGATGACAGGGGGTGCCAGAGAGCAGCTCAGAATGTGGATCCAGAGTAGGATGGCCATGCATAGAAGCAGCTTTGTGTTGCTGCTGTGTATAGATTTCAATCTTCCTATCCCTTGAGGACAGTGGGTAATTGTCCACCTCCACATCTGTCAACATGGAGTCTTGGCAGGAAGAAAGATGGCCTGCTCATTTGACTGATCTGGGAGAGAACTCAATGACAGACTTACTTGCTTTGGAGTGGATGGAGGAGGGGTGGGCTCAATGTCTTATGAATTTGCTCACAAGAAGGGAGGCCCACCCCCGGGATTGAAAAAAGCATGAGAGGAAAGTGAGTTTCTGGACCCCAAATTAAAGGGCCACCTTTATAGGAGTTGTGTTCTGTTGGGAGACGGTGTGGTCAGCCCCCCAGAGAAACTGAAGACAAGCTTTGGCAGATAAACACTTGAACCTCCCTCCAAACTCTATTTTCTTCTGGTGACGCTGGTGGCTCGCCCTGAGGGAAGCTGGAGACCAACAGAGCGTGCTGATGTGACTATTAGGATCTGTATTGGACCAGGACCCTCAGACCAAGTTCTCAGCACAAAGGAGATTTATTTGCCCAGTTATTTGACAGAGGGCATGGAACAGGAGGCAAATACAGGAGATAGAGGATGAAGGAGAAGGGGAAGAGAACAAGGGGAGGGGGAGGGAGAGGGGAGGAGTATTTGTCCCAGAGGAGGAAGGACTGCCTCTGGAGAGGAGACGGATGAGGCACATAGGAACACAATGGTATTTCATCAAGGTACAAGGGGAAACCCTGAGTTAGGCCGAGGTGTTTAGTTTTAATTGGGCATGTTATTTAGGTGAGCCAAAGGGGGCTTTTGATTGCTGGCCTTCAATATTTTGACAGCTAGACCTTGGTAGTCAGCCTCAGGAGGAGGAAGTAGCCAAATAAGGGACTAGACTGTGGTGGTTAGCTTTAGGAATATGATCTGACAGTGTTTAGCAAGGCAGAGGGGCAGTGGGGAGAAGGGCAAGGCCTGCCAGAGCCACGCTCGCCACATTCAACCTGGCCAGAGTCCTTTCACTGATGGTCAGCAATCAACAGGAAAGGAGAGGTTGGATTCAACAAGAAGGTCACAGAATGCTTCCAAGGTGCCTTACCTTGACAGCCAAACTCCACTGCCCAGTAGCAGGCTGGTAGGAGTCCAGATCCTGAGCCCTCTGAGATGGGACAGGTGACCCGGCAGTGAGCTGTGCCCTGCAGGACCAAGGGTCTTCTGTACCTAGTCATTTTTACCACTCTGAACATTAGGTGGCTTTCAGTGGTAGATATTCCACATACCACCACTCCTGTAACTCTAGAAGACTCTAGAATGAGCTTTCTGTACATGGGGCACCAAGGGGGTGACCCAGCTTCCTACTGGCCATACAGCAGTAGGTGGTTAGGAGCCAGGTTAAAATCTAAGTTCCACCTTGGCCTGGCAGTATGACCTTGAACAAGTCACTTGAGCAGCAGCCTTCAGTTTCTGAGTCTGTCAAATAAGCATCACAATTGTGAAAATGGGCTGGGTGTATACAGGCATAGTGCTCAACTTGGTCCTCAGTAGGTAATCTGGAGCGGTTCTCAGGACCACAAAGAGCTGCTGTCAAGCCTGGCACACATTAGTTGCTCTTGGCCTGAGCCATATGAAGGATTTTGGGTGACTCAGGATATGTCCTTTGAGGAGGGACATTGGTAGACAGAAGCTTGGTCTGAGGCAGACCCTGTGTGGACAACACAGCTCCTTATTTGTTTTGGGGGATTCAGTTGCTGTAGGAAGAACCTTCCCAGAGCCTGGCAGAGCCCAGTGAGATCGAAGTAGCTAGAAGCTAAGTAGAGTTTGTTCCTAGGATGACATCACAGCCTAACAGTAGACTGTGGGGATGGAGTGTTGCCTCCAGGCCAAGCAACCCCCTCAGCTTCAGAGAATGTGCCAGGGATGAGAGCCACTCTCTAAATACCACCATGCAGTGACTCAGGCGGCCCCCCCACGGAAGGGCAAGCAGAGCCTCCCATGCACCTTCCTGAGGACTGCCCACAGCTTCCTGGGAGGAGGCCAGAGGCATCCAAAAGATGGGGAATGAAGCATGCCTCGCCCTGCCTAGTCACTCCATCCATCTGTCTATCTGTCCACTCATCCATCCATCCTGTGACAATCAGAAAGGCTTTGCCAGGCTCTGCAGGGCACTGTGGCATTAATGGCTGTTTACAGACAACTGTCTAGCTCCCACTGCATGCCTGCCCCCGAGGCTGTGCTGAGTCAGGCAGACAGGAGGGAGAAAGGTCTGCCGAAGCATCTTGTGAGGGTGAGAATTACCAGGACGCCTCACTAGGAGTATGACGCTTACTAGGATTATGGACGCTTCTAATGCCAGGCCAATGGGTTGACTATAACCAAGGAGAAGATACTGGGACTTTTAAACCTTCACAGTAACCTCAACCTTTGGGAGATAGAAGCAGCAAGATAGGGAACTCAAGGTTGTCCTTGGCTACGTAATGAATTTAGGACCATCTAGGCCTATGTGGGATCCTGTCTCAAAGCAACCAAAACCCAATCAAACACTACCATCAACCAAAACCTTCCAGGACTACCAGGCATGGTAGACTCATACTTCAGCTCTGGAGGCTGAAGGAGGAAGATGGCTAAATTCAAGACTAGTCTGGGCAAAATAGTGAATTCCAGACAAGCCAGAGCTGCATAGTAAGACCCTGGCTGAAAAAGGGAGGAGGTTTCTGTGAGTTTGAAGCCAGCCTGGTCTACACAATGAGTTCCAGGAAAGACAGGGCTACATAGTAAGACCCTGTCTTGGAAAAGGCAAAGAGGGGAGGTGTAGTTTGGAGGCTTGTGCTTGTAGTCCTAGAATTCTGGAGTTAATGGCAGGAAGATCAGGAGTTCATCCTGACCTATGTGAGATCCAGTCTGACAAGAAAACAAAATTAAACAAACAAACCTAGGCTGAGCCACAAAAAGAGGACCAGAGCTGAGATGGTGGGTACCAGGAAGCCCTTCCATGGCCCCTTCTCTCTATAGATCCAGAGGAATGCCTATTCCATCTTCTTCGATGAGAAGTTCTCTGTCCCCCTGGATCCTACAGCCCTGGAGGAGAAGAGTCTTAGATTTTCCGTGTTTGGTATCGATGAGGATGAACGGAATGTGAGCACCGGCGTGGTGGAGCTGAAGCTGTCTGTTCTGGACCTCCCGCTGCAGCCCTTCAGCGGCTGGCTGTACTTACAGGACCAGAATAAGGTATCACTTGCTTTGGTTCACCCAGGGAGGAAGTACCCTCACCCACTTCCTGGGAGAGATGCCAGTATCCTGTCCCTCACCCAGGATCCTGACAGCATCAGAATAGAGAAAGGGTCCCAAGCCACACCCTAGGGAAGCCACTCATTGCATGTGCTGACAAAAACATCCCATAGACACCACTGTTTACAGCTCTTTTTTTCCTCTGTATTTTATACTGTATTTATTTATTTACTGTGTTTTCTGTGTGTATACGTGTTGGGGCATGCATATACACGCAGAGGATGCATGTGGAAGTCAGAAGACCACTTATCTTCCACAAGTTAGTTCTCTCCTTCACCATGTGTGTGGCTGGTATTGAACTTAGATCACTGGGGTTAATGGCAAATGCTTTTATCCACTGCACCATCCCGAGCCCTCTCCTTTGTTCTTTTTAATTTTTTTTAACATTTATTTATTTATCTTCCTTATTTTATTTTGTTGGGTTTTCGAGGCATGGTTTCTCTGTGTAGCCCTGGCTGTCCTGGAACTCTCTCCAGGGTGGACCCAAACTCACAGAGATCTGCTTGTCTTCGCCTTTGGAGTGCTGGGATTAAAGGCCTGCACCACCACCTCCCAACAATTTATTTTTATTCTATATTTTATTTTTTTTAAAGAATTATTTATGCTAGGCGGTGGCGGCGCACGCCTTTGATCCCAGCACTTGGGAGGCAGAGGCAGGCGGATTTCTGAGTTCGAGGCCAGCCTGGTCTACAGAGTGAGTTCCAGGACAGCCAGGGCTACACAGAGAAACCCTGTCTCAAAAAACAAAACAAAACAAAATGAATGATTTATTCAATGTATGTATGTGAGTGCACTGTCGCTGTCTTCAGACACACCAGAAGAGGGCATCAGATCCCATTACAGATGGTTGTGAGCCACCATGTGGTTGTTGGGAATTGAACTCAGGACCTCTGGAAGAGCAGTCAGTGCTCTTAACCCTGAGCCATCTCTCCAGCCCTCTATATTTTATTTATTTGTTCTACTTTTTGAGTGTTTTGCCTGAATGTATATATGTGTCCATGTGCACATCTCATGCCTAAGGGAGTCAGAAGAGGACACCCCATTGCCTGGAACTGGAGTTCCAGATGTGTGTGAGCTGCCCTGTGGGTGCTGGGAATGAACCTGCGCCCTCTGGAAGAGCACGCAGTACTCAGCTGCTGAGCCATCTCTCCAGGCCCTCATCTCAGTGGTGACTACCAAATCATTAGAGGCTCTACTCCTATAAGCTACTGGCCTGATAGTGGGTTATTTCAGACAGAGGCCAAGCTGAAGCTTACTTTTAGCCTCGTAACAATGCCAGGGAACATTATTACTTAAGCAAATACTGTCAGCTTGGATCTCTATGCACTAGTCATAGAATGTTTTCCTCAGCTCACAATGAGGGAACAGAACTGCATCTGATTAATGCACTTGACAGGCAGCCTCTGGGCCTCTTTCCAGGACATGCTTTCCACTCGGCGTGAGGAGGGTCTGTGTATGCTCCCTTGTGTGGGTGGGTTGTCCTTTTCTCAATCCTGTCAGCCTGATGTCTACGTTTAAGAGTTACCCCAAAAGCAACAATTTTCCAATGGAGAAGAAACCATCCACCTCCTGCCCACCCCTGCCCCAGACCTCTTGAAGCCTGGAGGGCAGAAGACTTCTGAGCCATTCCTGTCTCCACAGGCTGCTGATGCTGTGGGAGAGATCCTGCTGTCCCTCAGTTACCTGCCCACAGCTGAGCGTCTGACTGTGGTTGTGGTGAAAGCCAAGAATCTCATCTGGACTAATGAGAAGACCACAGCAGGTGAGGGCCTGTGTACTCAGCTCTTCCATGAGGCTCAGGGGGAGCTGTCATGTTCTGAGCAGGTATGAGGCACAGCATCAGAGCCCCTGTGGCTTTAGCTAAGCTCAGGCACCAGGCGCAGTGGAAAGGTTAATTCAGCTACAGAAATAGTAGAACCCTGGAGGGTGACGGCGGCCTAGGTTGTGGAAGGTAAAGGGGAAACTGATGGAACCTGAGCGCTCTGGGCTGTGGCACTGGGCAAGAGATGGAAGGTGAGCATCCATTCATCAGAACTTGAGCTCAGAGATGAGGAAGCAGCCTAGAGACTCTGACACCCTAGATGCCAGGGACCTATTGGACTTGATAACCTAGGGCCTCAGGCAATAGAGTGTTTTTTTTCCTTTTAACAAATCTCAATCATTTGATTTTACCAATGAAGACTTAGGAGCCAGACGCTGGGGAGAAAGCATGCTGGCTCCGAGAGGCAGAGAAAGCACCCAGCTGACCTTCCTCCTCAGCCAACATCCCACTAGGAATTCCCCTCCCTCACTCAACAAACCTCTCAGCCTCCTTCAAACTCAGTGTCCCTTCCTTTGACCTCCTGTACGCCTACCTCTCTATCCGTCCTCCTGACTCCCTCTTACTCTCTTTGTTCTTTTCTTAATAATCCTCTGTTCGCTTCCTGTTAACTGGCTGCTTCTCCACCGAGATCTTAGCCTATAGTTGACTTTATTTAATCCTGTTTACAATAGCCAGAAAGCTTGTGGATTAAAGGTGTGTACTAGGGCTGAGCCACACCACAACTAGAAAAGGGTTTTGTTTTGTTTTTTTTCCAGTAACTAACACTATCCTGCAACAGTAGGGAGACTCGGTATCTCAGAGTGTACACTGTTAGGCTCTGCACACAGTGACTCAGGCCTGCCGTCTGCACTCAGGTTACTAATAGAATGAGAATGTGCAGTGTGCTGCCCGAGTCTGCTATCACATCCCGATCCAGCTTCCCTCCCTCCTCTCCCCAGAACCTCCCATTTCTTAATATAAATAATTAAATACCAAACAGTGGGCTTTAGAGATAGCCCCAGTAGCCAAGGGTCAGGGAATTAGAGGCAGTGGGTGGAGCCACAGTAGTCAGGGTCACTGACCCTTGCCCCTACCTGCCTGTAGACCCCTTCGTCAAAGTATACCTGCTGCAGGATGGGAGGAAGATGAGCAAGAAGAAGACAGCTGTGAAGAAGGATGACCCCAACCCAGTGTTCAACGAAGCCATGATCTTCTCAGTACCAGCCATTGTGCTACAGGTGAGGTGGGCTGGATACTCACAGGACTGGGCCACTGCGCCCCTTCATTGTTGCCTATTGGGACCTCAAGCCAACCCCCTTCTAGTTAATCACTGATGGAGCCAGAGACTAGGCGTCAGCCTTAGGGTGAGGATTGGGGACCCAAGCACTACTTTCTTGATGCCTATGAAGGACAGACAGAGGAGTCCCCACTTTGTAATTCCCAATGGGAGCTTCCTCAGGATTAGTCAGGGGAGGCTTTCTGCATGAGGGGACAACTAAGCTGAGCTCTGAAGAAGAGATCTCCCAGTAGAGGACCTGCACTGCTTGAAGGTGAGCTAGAGGCAACCCCAGGGCCCAGGCTGTAGGCCTACACCCTCAGAGTTCCTACTGCAAGGACCCTGCTGAGACCTCATCACCACCACCAGTTGGTGATGCACACCTTTAATCTCAGAACTCAGGAGACAGAGGCAGCAGATCTCTGTGAGTTTGAGGACAACCTGGTCTAAAGAGCAAGTTCCAGGACAGGCAGAGCTACAATAAGAAATCTGTCTCAAAACAACAACAAAGAAAGTCCTTTAGCCCTTGAGCTAAAGTCTGGTATGCAGTCCAGGCCTGCCTAGTCCCCTCTTGGAGATGCTCTTGGGATTTCTTCTGTTTTTCAGTGCTGATAATGAACCCGAGGCTTTGTGTATGCTAAGCAATCAGTTTACCACTGAGCCACCCTGTCAGCCCCTATAGTTTGAAAGCTGGATGTCAGCCTCACTTTGGGTGTCCCAAATCTAGGAATCCAGGCAACATCCCAGCATGTCTGGCTGGTCCAGGGAGCATAACCTTATTCCATATTAGAATGTTGACCCATTTGATTCCTGCTTTTGCTGTGTTTATCACAATGCCGCTTCCCTCCGGTCTCCAAAACCTGAAGCTGTTGGGGGACGAGGTAAGAACAGTTAAGCCAATGTCTCAAGTATGTTCTTACTGAACTCTGACCCTCAGCTGTGATCTGACAAGACTATGCCAGTGACGGTGAAGGCCACTTTATGTGCTTTAACAATGGGCAAGGAGGAGCCACACATTTTCCTCTCTATTTTTATGTCCCCCTCCACCTACATGTTTAATTAGTTTTCTTCCTAGAACAGCCCTGTGAGGTAGGAAATGCTGTCACATTTTAAAGACAAAGAAACAGGTAGCAAAGGCCCAAGTCCTGGCTGGGGTGTAGCCAGATGCAGAACACTTGCTTAGCACATAAAACATCCTGGGTTGCCAACACACACACACACACCACCTCATAAACTAGGCATGGTGGAGCACTCAGGAGGTAGAAGCAAGGGAATCAGAAGTTCAAGGTCATCCTCTACTCTATAGGAAATTTGAGGCCAGCCTGAACTAGTAACAACCAGGCAGCGATAGCACAGGCCTTTAGTTCCAGGTCAGGAGAAAAAGGCAGGTTGATCTCTATGTGTTTGAGGCCATCTTGCTCTACATAGTAAACTGCAGACTAACAAGGGCTCTGCTCACAAACAAAAGCAAAGGACTAGAGAGATGTCTATGGTTAAGGGCACTGCCGCTCTTCCAGAGGACCTGGGTTCAGTTCCCAGCAACCACATGGTGGCTCACAACCACCTGTAACTCCAATTCCAGGGGATCCAGCACCCTCCTCTGGCTTCTCTGGGCATTGTATGCATGTGATGCATATACATACATGCAGGCAAACACTTATACACATTTAAAGGGTATTTTTTAAAAACCAAAACAAACAAACAAACAAACAAACAAACAGCCTAAGTTCTAAGCCAGATACAGAAGCATACACTTGTTATCTTAGTACTTCAGATGCCAAGGCAGGAAGATCAGGTATCCAAATACAGCCTCAACTACATAGCAAGTTCAAAGCCAGCCTGGGCTATGAGACCCTATCTCAAGAACAAGCAGGGATGGAGATATGGCTTGGTGGTTAAGAGACATACTTCTCTAGCAAAGGACCCAAGTTCAGTTCCCAGCACTCACATCAGATGGTTCACAAGTGCTTATAATCTCAACTCCAGAGGATCCAGCACCCTCTTCTGGTCTCTGTGGGTACCTGTACTCATATGCACATTACAGACATACATAATTTAAAATAAAATCTTTTTAAGGTTTTTATTATTTTATGGGTATGAGTATTTTGCTTGTATGTATGTCTGTGCATAACATGCATGCCAGATACCCACAAAGAGGGTTCAGATACCCTGGAGTTACTGAGTCAACATGTGGGGGCTGGGACTTAAAAAAAGGTCTTCTGCAAGAACAGCAAGTGTATTTAACTGCTTACCCATCTTTTCAAACTCAGAAATAAAATAAATCTTAAAGAAAAAATGTTGAGGGACAGAGAAGTGAGAGATGGATTTGAATCCTGCTGGGACTGTCACTTTTTAGCACTTAGCAAGGTCACATTGCAGCTGGCTATCCATCTGGAAGTAACTAGGACAAGTCTCTTCTTCCAAGTCAGATGGGAAGACTCAAAGAGCTGTGTGCACCTCACAGGGCCTTGGAGCCTGAGAGCCAGGGAGAACCCTTCAGCTGCTCCTGGTCCCAATCTTTCATGTCACCTTCTCCCCAGGACCTGTCTCTCCGAGTGACAGTGGCTGAGAGCAGCAGTGACGGCCGTGGGGACAACGTGGGCCATGTCATCATTGGGCCAGGGGCCAGTGGCATGGGCACCACACACTGGAACCAGATGCTGGCCACGCTGCGCAGGCCTGTGTCCATGTGGCATCCAGTCCGGCGAAACTAACAGCCAGGGCAGGCCGGGTGGGCAGCAGAGTCTTCAGAGCCTGGCACTATCTCAGTTCTGTCCAGCAATGACCTCTCCACAGTCAGCTGGAGCTGTGAACACCAGAGCCGCCCCACCTCCCGGGGGTCCTCATCAGCCATCTTGGATCCTCTATCCAGACTGTCATGGAAAAATGGGTGTGGCTCATCATCTGGGCACCCTGGGTAATTTCTCCACTGAGGACTACCTGTAGCTGTCTGGGGACCTACCAGACTGACCAACTGTGTATTGAAGAGCCTTAGGAAGTATGTTCCTTGGCCCGCAGAGGGATGTGGGTTTCAGAACTGGCCAACTCCCCTTCTGCCATTCTCCTAGAGGACAGACGTTAATAAGTCTTGAGGAGACAGTTCCTGTAGTGACAGGGCTAATATAAATGAGACATAGCACTCAGGATGCCAGGAACTCAAGATGCTCCTCTCCCATCCTGATTTTTCGGTTCAGTGCCAAGTAACAACCGGAACAGATGAACTTGGGAAGGAGCCCTGAGGTCTGGGGTAACAGTGAGGATCTCTCAGACAAGGAAGGAGTTTCACTTTGAGGGTTGGAGAAAAAAAATGCACCCAAGATTTACCATGGGGGTCATGGGGATTGTGGTAAGCAGTCAAACAATAGAAGAGACACAAACTAGTCCATCTCAAACACAGACTCTGCCCACTGCAGTGAACACAGGAAGAGGCCAGGAGGCCAGGCCCAACAGAAACCAGTAGGCCACATGAAGGCTCCCCTGACCATCCACTCCTGAGGGAGCCAGAAGTACCCAGTGGCCCAGATCCAGGTCCTTGTGTGGATCCAAAGCAAATCAGCACAGATTCACCAGTGTTGGCTGGTGTCCTTCCAGGCCAGGTTTCTCTTGAAAGGAAGATGTCAGGTCGGTCTAAATCCAACCCTAGGAATTTTAGGTCAAGTTCTCTAAAATGGAGACTACAAGGATATCTAGCCTTAGTCTCAAGCCAATAAGAACTCTGGAGAAAATGATGTTCATATGCAAGGGACTGGGGTGTACACCAGTACCAGAATCGTTCTTTGACTCCCACCTGGTCAGAGTTAGTGAGGGGATCACACCATAAGCGAGGTGCTGGCTGTCACTTGAGAAGGCAGTTCTCCCAGAGAAATGGTGGCTTTTGGCTCCTCTCTGGCACTAAAGGTTTAAAAGGGTAGTGGGCATGAGAGTGGTAAGAAGAGGGCTCTGGTCCTCGGCCTTAATGAATCATGGAGGCCCAGGTGGAAGCAGGTCTAATCACTACGGTCAGTGACGAGGAGAAGGGCGGCTAGGATAGGGACACAGGTCAGCAGGACACCAGCCACAACTGGACCCACTGAAGCGTCTCACCCTGTGGCCAATATCAAGAGGTTAAAAACGGGCCAGGGATAGTGGTGGCTGGGCCAGGCCTTGTCATCTGGACAAGGCTAATTAGCCCAGACTAATCCAATGGCTTTGCAGAGCAGACCACACCCCCCACCCTCCATCCCGTTGTTCCTTCCTTCTATACTGCATGAAACGTTGACAGTGTGCCCAGATGGCTGTGGTGGCAGCCAGGAATGCTGCCTGGAATGATTCTTGAAACAAAATAAAACTGGGGCAGGAAGGAGGCTTACAGGGACCCCTGCTCAGCCTTGAGTAATCATTTTACTATCTTTACTGGGACCGTATCTAAACCTTGGGCCCCACAGGGGTACTGGGTCCTTCATTCCTGGCAAGGGAGGCTATCTTCAATCTACAAGGGAAGTTCTGAAGAGGGATCTCAGTACCAGCCCTGGTTGGGGAAGAAGGGTATTGGGAAGTCAAGGAAGGCTTCCTGGTGGTGAGACTGAAGAATATTCAATATGTAGGAAAAGCATCCTAGTAACAGCACATCACAGGAGTACAGGAAGCGACAAACACTGGGCAGAGTTCTTTGCCTTGCTACCACATTGGGAGGGGATGGAGAGCCAGGGGATAGGGGTGGGGGCAAAACATAGACCAGGGATGGGAAAGGGCTTTACAAGAACACTGAGAATTGGTGCTTGGGCTGCAGACCAGATGCACTTAAAGGCAGGCAACTGTGCCATTCCCCTTACAGAGGTGTAGACACCAGACTCGGAGACACGCCTGAGATCACACAACAAGAAAATCACAGACTTATGATCAAGTTCAGGCTATATGGTTGGAGAGCCTATTGGTCTTTTTCTAATTCCTCAAAAGTCCCTGAAGGCCAGCTGAGAAACTTCTGGATCCTAACACACTTCCTCCTCTCCTTTTCTTTCCCCGGGAGCTCATGAGCAAGAAGAGAATTCTCAGCGTCTCAGTAAGGGGCAGATGCTGCGGCTCTGATCACATTCATTGTATGCATGTGTGGAATTCTCTAGAATAAATTTTTTCCCCAAGACAGGGTTTCTCTGTGTAGCCCTGGCTGCCTCTGCCTCCTGAGTGCTAGGATGTGCACTACCACTGCACAGCTTAAGAACAAAGAATTTGTTAAATTCCCAGCATCCCCGGTAGGTCACAGGTCAGAGACCACAGACTAGTTAGTGTCCCATGTCTGGAGAACCATAGCCTGGCAGACACTTGAGAGGTTGAGGGAGATGGGCTTTGACGGCACCAACACCCCAGATGAGGCAGAAGGTCTTTGCTGACAAGAGGGGACCAGGAAAGGGCTCAGTGGGGAGCTGAGGACCTGTAAGAGAAGTGAGCAAGCACAGCCGTAGGCAGAAGGGTGAGCAGGGCAGATCACTAAACAGTTTCTAGGTTTGGGGTTCATTAAAGAGAACTCAAAGTATGAGGTGTTCTCCAGGCAGTGGTGGCACACCTTTAATCCCAGTCAGCACTTGGGAGACAGAGACAGGCAGATCTCTATAAATTAAGGTCAGCCTGGTCTACAGGGTGAGTTCCAGGACAGCCAAAGCTATCAGAGAAACCCTGTCTTGAAAACCAAAAACAAACAAACAAACAAAAAATGGTGAGGGCTACTCAGTGCTGGAGAGATGGCTCAGAGGTTGAGAGCACTGGCTGCCCTAGCTGAGGACCCAGGTTTGATTTCAAGCACCCACATGGTGACTCCCAAGTCTAGAATTCCAGTTCCAGAGGATCTGGTGCCCTCTAGGTCATGCTTGTGACTCACTTACATACATGCAGGCAAAACACTAATACATACAACATATAAAGTACCAATTAAATCTTTTTCTAAATAATCAGAGGCTCTATTGGAGAGAAAGCAGGATGGCTGAGGGTGAATTACCCCTAATCCCATCTCCTTTCATGACTCCCTTCACCTGTCTCTTCCCACTTTTGTGTTTGTTTGTTTGTTTTTTGTTTTTTTTTTATTTTGTTTTGTTTTGTTTTGGTTTTTGGAGACAGGGTTTCTCTGTGTAGCCCTGGCTGTCCTGGAACTCACTCTGTAGACCAGGCTGGCCTCGAACTCAGAAATCCGCCTGCCTCTCCCACTTCTGACCCCTTTCCTAAGCTCCCATCCTTCCCCACCCTTTCTTCTTTCCTATTCCTCCAGCCCAGGTTCTCTCTAAGAACCCACCCAAAAGGAAAGGCGTGAAGGTCAATAACTAACTCAGTATTGCCAGAGGCAGTCCTGCCCATACAAAGAGTAAGATGTGTCCTTTAGCACCCACCAACGAAGGCATCTCTTATCCTCCTTTCCTCCCGTCTCCTGCCTGAGCCTACCTATCTATGCCCACAGATACCCAGAGTAACAAGTTAATTAGGAGAGTAAATGAGTGTTGAGATGGTCACAGTGCTTCCTCCCTGTTCAGTGCACCCACTGGGAAAGCCCAACAGTAAGTAGCAAGGAAGGAGGGGAAGCCAAAGAGGAGGTCCATGCAGCGGGGGAGCTGCTTAGGAGGGGCCATCTTCCAGGTCCTGTCTTGCAGGACAAAAGCCTGGGTCTGCTTACCTGCTGTGTGAGAAGTCACTGCACTCTCAGGACCTGTTTCTACAACTGAAAATGAAGAGTGTTGGACAAGTTAGCCCATAAAAGGCTCCTCACACCCCCGGCTTTATGTTTTTAAATTTTAAGGATTTTTATTTTATATTTTTATTTGAATGTATGTGCACCATGTGTCTGCCCTGGGTCCAGAGAGGCCAGAAGAGAGCATAGAATACCCTGGAACTGGAGTTACTGGTTGTGTGCTACCACCTGGTGCTGGGAACTGAACTCAGGTCCTCTGCAAGAGCAACAAGAGCTCTTAGCCACTGAGCTGTCGTTCCACCTGCCCCCTGTTTTTTAGATACAGAGCCTCACAGATCTGGAGCTGGCCTCAAATTTACTATATAAACCAAGCACAGTGGCACACACCTTTAATCCCAGCATTTGGGAGGCAGAGGCGGGCAGATCTCTGAGTTGGAGGCTAGCCTCACTCTACAGAGTGAGTTCTAGGATAGCCAGCGCTACAGAGAACTTGTCTTAAAAAACACAAAAACAACAATAAAATTTCACTTTGTAAATAAGGATAACACCAAACTCCTATTTCTCCTGCCCCTGCTTCCCACATGCTGTGATTAGAGACATTTGTCACCACCCTGGCATAATTTTTGAAGATTCTGTATGAACAAACTCTGGAACTCAATGATTGGATTTGAGGCTTAGCTCCTCCAACTGTCAACTGGACCTTAGTCAAACTATCCTCTTCGAGCTCCTTGTTTCTTCATTTTTCAAAGGTGCATAGGAATCATATGTACATCAAAGGACAGAATAAAATGTCATGTGCCAAGGGCTAGGTTTGAGTGGCATAGTCTCTGCTGAGCCCAAGGGCTTCCGGAATCTAATGGATGGAACTAAAGAGCGAAGCCATAAAGTGCACACACAAAGGCTTAGGGAAATGCACCGCAGATCAGTGGGCCCTGCTAAGCCTTCCCAGAGACAAGACCATAGCCACACAAACACCCAGCACCCCAGACCAGGAACCCCAGGGAAAAGCCCAAGTAATGACCTGCAGAGAGCAAAGTGGCCACAGAGTGGCAGTAAAGAATCAGAACAGCCTGCGATGTCTAGCTGCAGGGAAATACAGAGGGGGCCAGAAAATGGGGCAGAAACTTAGGTTTGTCCTTGGAGCAAGTAGATGGTGGAAGGTAATGACTTCTCTGCCGAGCACAACACACCTCTTGTCAAGTGTTATGTGCACTTCTCCTTCATCTCGTCTGTTTGCTGTACTTATGGTTTATTTTTGAGGCAGGGTCTTACTACAAAACCCTGGTTGGCCTGGAACTTGCTATATAGACTAGGCTGGCCTTGAACTCACAGAGAATCGCTGCCTACTGAGTGCTGGGGTTTCAGGCATGTACCACCACAACACTTTGCCATTTGGCCAGTTTTGCTCTTTCAAACCCCACTTCCTTCCCTTCTCTCTTCCTTCCTGCCCCCTCTGCTTCCCGTCCTTTCCTCCCTCTGTTCTTCATTTATCCTTTTCTTTCTCTTGCTGTGTTTGTCCAGCCAGCCTGTCATTTAGACATGATATCCGGAACCACAGCTGGCGCCAGTCTGAGATAGTCTGGGGTACAGAAATGGGTCAGCTGTGGCCCCTGCTCTGGAGGTGGTCATGGCTCTGCTGGAGACCTGCAGCACCAATAACAACATTCCAGACGATGCTGGCCCCACCTCCCCTGCCATTCTGAGGCCTGCAGGGCAGTCACATGCTACACGGGGTTCATGAAGGATTTTCAGCTTGGAATTGATGGGGCCTGGAGGGGGCTGAGTCACAGACCGGAAGTCAGCAGCAGCCACAGTAAACAGAAAAACAGCAAACAGCACCCCAGTGAGGCCAACTATGTGGCTACCCCACCCCACTCCAAAAATAAACTTCAGGAAAACAGTGTAGTCCAGAGTCCAGCAATGTCAGATTTGGGGAAATTCCTGGCTACCAGGGCAGATGGCCATGGGTCAGTGACTGACTGATATGCCTCTCACAGGAACCTGAACATAAGAGTGTTGGTGAGGCTGGACTAGACATGGTTAGACTAAGTCCTGGCTCTCGGTCGAATTGGCCCAAGCCAAACATCGGCCTCCCTCTGGGATTCAATCCCCAAGTCTCCAAAACAAGAAGCAGAAGCCTACCTCACAGTGTGAGAGCAGTAATGTACAAGAAGTGAGATTTGGGGACAGCCTTAGGGTCCTTAAGAAGTCACCCTCTCTAGGCCTCAGTTTCCTTCTCTGTAAAATGGAGCTAGCAAATCCTGCCTCCTGATGGACAGTCCCTGCATAGCAGCTAACACCCATTAGTATGTGCTGTAAAGTGTGAGAGTTGTCAAGTGTGTCATTAGAGTGATTATCCCTATAGCAACGAAGGCCGCCTCTGCCTGACTCTCAGCTCCCTCCACCCTCCCTCCTCTAGCTCCACCTGCCTCCCAGGCTGGCCTGCTGACAGCAGCAGGGATGACTAGGCTGACAGCTGACTAGAGTGTTGGGGGTGGGGGTAGGGCCCCTCCTCACCACTCCTTTTATTGGGCATCCTGCTCAACTACACACCCAGCTTCATGCCAAGTCCTGCCCAGCCCTGTGGCAGTTTCGGGGAAGGGGCATCCAAAAGGTGGAGCTGGAAGGCTCTGGGAGAGGCTCCTTCCGAGCAGCTGACCTCTGGCCCGAGGGAAAGTGGAAACTGCCTCCTTGAGATACAATAAGGATCAAATAGGGCTGAAGGTCATTGTCACCTGCCTGACTTTGAATACAATGGGAGATGAAGTCCTGACCAGTGTGGAGGTGGGAGGTGAAACCCAAAGACTTCTGACCATGTAGCTTCCATGTAAACACCCAGTCCCAGGTCTGGGGAGACAGGCGAGACCTTTCTCTTCTCTTTTTTAGACAGACTATCTAGCCTAGGCAGGCCTTGAACTTCACTGTACAGCCAAGCTGACACTGACTTCAGATCCTCCTACCT
Source organism: Grammomys surdaster (assembly GCF_004785775.1). Classification (NCBI taxonomy): domain Eukaryota; kingdom Metazoa; phylum Chordata; class Mammalia; order Rodentia; family Muridae; genus Grammomys; species Grammomys surdaster. Next base: position 3,477,070 of record NW_021604650.1, read on the forward strand.
TCACCTCATCAGTATTGGAGTTAGACTCTCCGAGTCCAGTTTATGTGGAACTGGGAATGGACCCTAGACTTTCATGCATGCTAGTTAAGCATTCTAGCAACACAGCCTCATTTCCAACCCACTTATGCTCACTAAAAGTTAAAAAGAAAAATCTGATCACAAAGAAGGATGCGGAGACTTAGAGAACAGTAAAATTTACTCCTGAAATCCAAAATGCTCCACTCACCATCCAGATACTAGCGACTCAGCCAAGTCCCGCCCTCTGTCACGTCGCTAAGAAGTGGGGGGCGTGGCTACCTTGCTCCAGCTTCTTCGGTGTTCTGTTTGAAACACCTGTTTCTTTTTCCTGAAAACTCTGCCTCTCCTGTCTGAAGGTCCTCCTTATCTACCCCAGATGAAGAGCCCCTTTTCCTTTCTCCTGTCCCCTGACACCTCCCATTCTAAGCTTCTCACAGTAGAGGTTTTGATCAGAACAGTGCAGGGTCCCCAGACTCTAAGAAACTAAGGACCATCTGCATTGATTAAACATTATACCAAAGAACTGGAGACATGGGTCAGAGGTTAAAAACACTGGCTGCTCTTTGAGAGGACCCAGGTTCATCCACATGGTGGCTCATAAGGTCTGTAACTGCAGTTCCAGGGCTTCCGCGTAGAGAAGGCACCAGGGTGCACAGACATACATGCAGATAAAACGCCCACACACGTAAAAAATAAAACTTAAAAATAGGGCTGGAGAGATGGCTCAGTGGTTAAGAGCACTGACTGCTCTTCCAGAGGTCCTGAGTTCAAATCCCAGCAACCACATGGTGGCTCACAACCATCCGTAATGAGATTGGATGCCCTCTTCTGGTGTGTCTGAAGACAGCTACAGTGTACTCATCAATAAAATAAATAAATAAATATTTAAAAAAAAAACTTAAAAATAAATACTATATACTATAAGGTCATCATACTGTATAATATGAACCATCCATGCATCAGCCATGTGCCAGAGCCAGCTCTGAGCTCTACAAACAGAAGGTTCCATAGTTTTCCTTAAATCATTGGCTGCCTGGGTGAGACGCGTGGTAATTCACCTTCATTGAAGCTTCCTGGTGCTGGCTGAAGAGGTCCTGAAGTGACCCACAAGGGAATGTCCGGGCCACTCCCTTCTCATCTGACCTATAACATCTGGAGGAGGTCCTCAAATAGCAGAAACTAACATTCATTCATTCATTCATTCATTCATTCATAAAAATCACCTCCCACCCATAGCAGATAGTCCAGATGCTTCCTCCTTCCTTGTCCCCAGCCTCTCTTCAAGTACTTGTCTACTTCTCTCCCACGAGCCCTGGGTGCCCTCTGGAGGCGTAGGTCTCCGCCCACCCCTGCAGCCTCAGTGACCGCACGCAGGAGGTGCTGCAAAAGTCTTTCTTGAGTGCTTAGACAGGACGCCGGGAGACCAGACCCCAGGAGCGTCCACCCCTGGCCGGGCGCCGCACCCCCATCTTGCCCAAGGCTTCTCACCTGAGCTGGGTGTCCTCCGCCCCCGTCCGCCTTCTGCCCCGACCGCCCCGCTCCCACTTCCTCCCGCCGCCCCGCCCCTTCCACATTCCTGTCCCGCCGGGCCAGCCCCGCGCCCGCCGTAGCCAGCCCGCCGCGTACCGCGTACCGCCTGCCGCTCCGCGCACCGCCGTCCGCCAGCCCGGGATGAACGCGTCCCAGGCTGCGGGAGAGGAGGCGCCGCACAGCGGGCGCTCGGTCAAGGTGGTCCTGGTGGGCGACGGGGGCTGCGGGAAGACGTCACTGATGATGGTCTTCGCCAATGGGGCCTTCCCAGAGGTGAGTGCCCTCACCCTTGGCCCTGAGCTGGGACACCCCATGTTCGGGTCTGCTGAGAACTGCCTCGAAAGTACCCAACTCTAGCCTCCTAGGGGGGAATCTCAGCAGGGCCTGGGGTTGAAGGCAGGTTTTTCAGATTTAGCCAGTAGGAGCGAAGTTGGGACTAATGGCACTTAGGAGGAGGGGTGCCACAGAGACCGAGTTAGGCCACCTGGGGAAATAGCAAATCCTAAAAGAGCAGTTGTTGTCACTACTTGGCTAAGAGAGTGAGTGAGGACTTTGGAGCTAAACTGGCAGCAGTAAAATCAAACTTTTTGTCTCTTACAGCTGTGTGCCTTTGGGCATGTCCCTTACCCTCTCTGTGCCTGTTTCCTTAACTGCATGGTAGGACTGACAGCTATTACCCGAGCTTATAGAAGAGTGTGTGGATAGAGTCTGCATGCGAGAAAGATTCATTGAAAGTTGATAAATGATGTTCGTTGGGCGACACCACCTCTTCTCCAACCCTAGCCACCTTGGTGCAAATCCCCATGCTTCACCTTAAGAGAGGAAAACTGTGGAACACAGACCCTTTTCTGAAGAGCCCGATTCTCCTTATGCCTTGGCTGGACTCTAAGCCTCAGTTTCTCAGAGCAACCTGATAGGGAAAAGGGAGTTGGGACAGTGAGGCTGAAGGCAGATGGACCGCTCAGTGCAGTGCCTGGTGCATCCTGGCTCTCTAGGCTTGTCACTGTGAGTCCTTGAGGACAGACTGTCCAGACAGCTCAGTAGAGCCCATGACCAGTGGCTGAGCTCTCTTTCTGTGCCTACACAGAGTGGGGGTCCTGGGTGTCTGCGGGTTTGCCTTCAGCAGCGTGTGTCTTCTTTTCCTATCCCGACATCCTTGTGGCCTCTGGAATTGTCCAGAGGTGGGTAGTCTGATGGAGGAGGCCAGAGACGCTGACCGGGCAAATAGGTCAGTCTCGCTTGCCACTCTATACCAGTGAACTACTGGTGTTTATGGGTTTATTTTTTTGTATTTTTACTTTAGTGGTTTCTGTTTTGTTTTTGAGACAGGATATTATTGTGGAGGCCTCATGAATACTCAGTCCTCCTGTCTCATCACCCAAGGATTGCTGAGATTACATGTATGTGCCACCATACCCATCTCAGAGCCTTTGGTTTTGTGGTTTGCAAAGCTGACATCACCTCCTTTAGGCAGTTACACAGTTTGTTTGTTTGTTTGTTTAAGTATAGAAGATATTTTCTAGGTCTTTAGGTACTGCCCATGGGAACCCAACCATCGTGGGAACCAGGGGATCAGAGGGGCGTGGAGGGGGCGGGGCTCGGCATCACTGTCCAGGGTCAAACATTCCAGATGGTGACATCGACAGCAGGAGCCATTCCAATTTCATATGGAAACACCTTTAAGTCTGTGAACTGTGTACGGGATTTTGTTTGTTTGCTTGCTTTGGGTTGTGTGAGTGTGTGTGTGTGTGTGTGTGTGTTTCAAGACAGGTTTCTCTGTGTAGTCCTGGCTGCCCTAGAACTCACTCTGTAGACCAGGCTAGCCTCTACCTCCCAAGTGCTGGGATTAAAGGTGTGTGCCACCACTCATGAACTATACATGTTTTACAGGGTACACTGAGTGACAAAAGACCAGGGGATGGATCCACCTTGTCCCTAGTCCTCCTTTATCTAGGAAAACCCCGGCGTGAGAGAGAGTTCCTTTTAATTATATCTTAGTCTCTTTCTGAGACAGAGTCTCTGTATGTAGTCTACATTCATCTCAAATCAATGATCCTCCTGCCTCTGCCTCCATAGTGCTGGGACTACAGTTGTGACACACCACTATTAGAGACAGGGTTTCTCTGTGTGTGTAGCCCTAGCTGTCCTGGAATTTGCTCTGTAGACCAGGCTAGCCTCAAATGCAGAGGTTTGCCTGCCTCTGCCTGGTATTACAGGTGTGTGCTGCCGCTGCCTGGCTGGTTTGTTGAGACAAGGTCTCAGTCTTAAGTAGTCCAGGCTGACCTCAGTCAATGCGTAGCCACAGATGCCTTCTAACCTCCTTGCCTCCACCTCCCAAGTGTTGTGACTGCAGGCAGAGCTTTTTGAGGAGAACATGAGGGTAGCTCTGATCTGGCGCTCAGGTCACCTTGCCCCCTCCCTGGGGCACACCATGACATCTGAAGCCATCTCTGCTGTCTGTTGACCCAGTCTCAGCCTCTTCCGCCTCCGCCTGGTTTCCAGGCTTTCTGCCTACAGCAAAGGGCAGAGGAAAGAGTAGTTGGAGAAGCCTCTGTGGTCTTCACTGGCTGGGGTCCAACTCCAAGTTTACGGCCAGAGGGGCAAGGAGAGACTTCACTCCCCAAGAAGTCTCAGGTGGCACTGAGAACACAGCCATTCTTAGTGGCTTACAAGGGACAGAAGGTGGGAGAGAGCAACTCACCTGCAGAACTTTTCAAGTCTGAAGTCCTCAGACTGCTCCAGTGTCCACAGGTGTCCTACCTGGAGAACCCTGTCCTCATTCTGTAATGGTCACCTATCTGTGAACCCCAAGAAGGCAGGACCAAGGCTGAGTCATCTCTGTCCTGGGTCAACCCAAGCCAGGCCTTGTGTCTCTTGCTGAACAAAACAGATAAGATTAGGCACTTCTGCCTAGGGAGTGGGGGCAAAGAACACCACAAAAGGTATAGATAAGAGTCACATTCCAAAGTAAGAGGTGGGGCAGTGACACTTCTCAGTGACGCAGCCAACACAGCCCCTTCCAGCTCACCTCAGGTCTGTCTGGTGTCAGGAACAGAAATTGGTGACCTCAGAAGAGGCAGGTGTTTGGAGTGGCTTCTGGAGACACACAGCTCTACGTCTGCTGGCCCACTCCCCTCAGAGCCTCTTGATGTTACTGAGGTTGTAGGAGTCAAGAGAAGAGTTTAGAGAGCTGGGACCACTTCACAAGTGTCTGTGGGACACTGGCCTGTGTCTCCCAAGAGCTTTGTCTAGGCCCTCAACTGGTATGGGTGGCTACACTAGGGTCTCTAATGCAAAGGTCAGTATCTTCACTGTGACAGTCCTTGCTCTAGGACAGAGGCCAGAGACAACAGTTAATGTCTTAATTAGGGTTTTATTGCTGTGAAGAGACCCCATGACCATGGCAACTCTTTTTGTTTGTTTGTTTGTTTGTTTGTTTTTTGTTTTTTTGTTTTTCAAGACAGGGTCTCTCTGTGTAGCCCTGGCTGTCTGGAACTCACTCTGTAGACCAGGCTGGCCTCGAACTCAGAAATCCGCCTGCCTCTCCCTCTCAAGTGCTGGGATTAAAGGCGTGCGCCACCACTGCCAGCATACCATGGCAGCTCTTATAAAGGAAAACATTTAATTGGGGCTAGCTTAGCTTCAGAGGTTTAGTCCATTGTGGTCATGGTGGGAAGCATGACAGTGTAAAGGCAGGCTTGGTGCTTGAAAAGGAGCTGAAAGTTCTACAGTTTGATCTGCAGATAGCAGCAGGAGACTGTGCTATACTGGGTGTAACTTGAGCATAGGAGACCTCACAGTCTGCCCCCACAGTGACACTTCCTCCAACAAGGCCACACCTCCTAATAGTGCCACTTCCTATGAGCCAAGCATTCAAATACACAAGTCTGTGGGGCCAAACCTATTCAAACCACCACAGGGGGTGGATGGGAAAGGAAGTATCCAGAGGGATAGACAGGGCTGGTGTGGACAATGTCAAGCAGGTGAGTAGTGATAAATGCTGGACCAGGTCTTCACTTTGCATCCTGAGGTGACACTCTTTCTCTTAACTAGTGATGGTACAGGCCCAAGGCCACATATGGCTGGTGGTTGTCAGAATTGGGTCCTAAGCCATGCTCATTTGGTCTCAAAGCCAGTGCTATCCTTGCACTACCCAGTAGTAAAAATGCCCAAGGGCAGAGGATGTACCGAGGAACAGGACGGCTGCCTGAGCCCTTGTCTGTTCCTATCCATGAGGGAACAGAATAGCCATGCCCCATGCCGTCTTCTTCATCTTTCTCCAGGTGCCGACTCTTCCTCTGCTGCATGCCGCAGGTGCCCTAGAGAACACACTGACCCATCTCTAGGAGCGCCCCTCCCAGCTGGCCAGGGCATGACTCAGAGGACTGACAGGCAGTCTGGCTATCAGACAGGCAGGGATAAGATCCTCCTGAGTCATAGGCAAGTAGGAGCCCTGCCTGACATGAGAAAGAACGAGACTAGGGATGCCCACACTATGACCTTACAAGCCAGCCCTGGCCAAGTGATAAAAGCTGAGGGGGTCCAAGATACAGGAGGTTGAGCCTGGAATGATCACTCAAGCTTGTCATCCTAGCACTCAGAAGGCTGAGGCAGGAAAACTGCAGTTAAGTTGCAGGCCATCCTGAGCTATAATTAGAACTAATTTAACAAAAGAAAGGGGAGAGAGGGTGGGGGAGATGGCCCAGCAGGTAAAGGCACTCCCCACTAACCTGACAACCTGAGTTCCATCCACAGGACCCACATAGTAGGAGATCACAGAGCCCTGAGGGTTGTTCTCTGACCTCTATCTACATGGGTACTCTGGCATGTGTGCCCCCTGCCAATAAATGTAATGACAAACAAATGGGGGCTAGGGATGGAGCTCAGGTGGTAGAGTGCTCAACTGGCATACATGAAGTCCTGGGTTCAATCTCCACCTTTACATAAACTAGGTGTGGTGGTGCCTGTCTGTGTTTGTAGGATGCAGGAGCTGGAACCAGGAGGATCATAAATTCAAGATGTTCCTTAGCTACATGAGGCCTTGATTCAAATAATAAACCAATGACAAGACCAGGTCGAGAGCAGCTTACAGCAAAAGGCTGCAGACTTCATTACCTGTGGCTCAGGCCCTATTTTGCAAAGGTTCCTAGCTTTTGTACTAGCTATCAAACCTGTCACGTTCACTCTTCAACCATTGTAGAGCGGGTGTACCTCCAAATCTGGGACACAAGCAAGTAGGTATGGGGCTTTGGGAGGGGCAGAAAAGAGGAGAACCCCAATTCTTACTGAGCCAGGGAGGTCACCCAGTCTCCAGTGGACAACTCTGGGGTTGGATAGGGGACTGTCTTAGTTAGGGTTTCTACTGCTGCTATGAAACACCATGACCAAAAAGCAAGTTGGGGAGGAATGGGTTTATTCGGCTTATACTTCCATAATGCTGTTCATCATCAAAGGAAGTCAAAGAGGGCAGAAATGTGGAAGCAGGAGCTGATACAGAAGCCATGGAGGGGTACAGCTTACTGAGTGCCTTCCCTTGGCTTGCTCAACCTGCCTTCTTATAGAACCCAGGACCACCAATCCAGGGATGGCACCACCCACAATGGGCTGGGCCCTCCCCTATCAATCACTAATTAAGAAAATGCCCTGTAGCTGGATCTTATGGAGACATTAAGGTTCCCTCCTTTCAGATAACTCTAGTTTATGGTCAAGTTGACAGAAGACCAGTCAGCACAGGGATTGTGCCCTGGGTAACCCACTCTGGAGAAGCCACAACAGGAGCGTGTGTGTGTGTGTGTGTGTGTGTGTGTGTGTGTGTGTGTGTGTGTCAGGGAGGATCAGGAAAGGCAGGCTGAGATAGGAAGTATGTGACAGGAATCTTCAGATTTATGAGGTTTGAGAGGAGCCATACATGGTGGTCTATGTCTCTAATTCCAGTATTCAGAAAGTGAAAGCCAAAGAGGATTGTAAGCTCTAGTTAAGACTGGGCTGCATAGCAAAAACCCCCGTCTCAAAAAGAAGCCTCCCCATTACAAAAAGAAAAGAAAAGAAAAGAGAAAAAAGCCAGCACTGACGAGGCAGAGGCAAGTGGGTTTCTCTATGTTCTAGGACAGTCAGCTCTATATGGCAAGTTCCAGGCCAGTCAAGTTACACAGTGAGACTATGTCTCAAAAACTCAAAAAAAGGGTGTGTGTGTGTGTGTGTGTGTGTGTGTGTGTGTGTAGAGATGGCTCAGTGGCTGACACTATTGCAGAAGACCCAAAATCCACATGGTGGGTCCAACTGTCAGTACCTCCAGTTCCAGGGGATCTTCTGCTTTCTTCTGACCTCCTGGGCACATGGCACACACATAGTACACACATATTCGTGCAGGCAAAACATAAAATCTTTAAAAAAAAAAAAAAAAGAAGGAGGGAAGGAAGGAAGGAAGGAGAGAGAGAGAGAGGAGAGAAGGAAAGGGGTGTGTTAATCTCAGTACTTTAGAGGTAGAAGCAGGTGGATTTACATAGTGAGTTCTAGGAGAGCCAGGGCTATATAGAGAGATCATCTCAAAAGAAATAGATCATTTTAGAAAAGAACTGTTCAGCCAGGCAGTGGTGGTGCACACCTTTAATCCCAGCACTTGGGAGGCAGAGGCAGGCGGATTTCTGAGTTGGAGGCCAGCCTGGTCTACAGAGTGAGTTCCAGGACAGCCAGGGCTACACAGAGAAATCCTGTCTCAAAAAACCAAAACCAAAAACACAAAACAACAACAACAAAAACCTGTTCTATTGCTGTAAAGAGACACCACAACCAAGGCAACTCTTTTTGTTGTTGTTTTGGGACAGGGTTTCTTTGTGGAGCTCGTTATCCTGAAACAAGCTCTGTGAACCAGGCTGGCCTTGAAGTCACAGAGACAGGCTTGTGCCACCACCACTAGGCTGACCAAGGCAACTCTTATAAAGCAAAGCATTTAATTGGAGTTGGCTTACCGTTTCTGAGATTCAGTCCGGTCTCATCATGGCGGGGATCATGGCATGGCTGTGCACAGGCAGACATGGTGCTGGAGAAATAACTGAGAATTCTACATCCAGATCTGCAGGCAGCAACAACAGGCCTGGTCAAACTTGCTTGTAATCTCACTACTAAAGAGGCTGAGGATGGAGGACGGCCATGAATTAAGGTGTAGTTTAAGCTAGCAAAACCCCAACTCAAAGGAAAAGAGTCAGGAGTGAGGGATGTTCCACACCTTGAATCCTAACACATAGGGGCTGGCGACAGAAGAATCGGGAATCAAAACCAGCCCAGGGTTTATGAGATTCTGTCTAAAATAGGAGAGAAGTAAAAGAGATCTCAGAAATTGGGAGCCTGAGCTCCCCAAGACAGGCTGCGTCGTCTTTAGTACAGGCTCCTCAGTGCCCAGAGCGAGGCCTGGAGAAAGGCTAATGTCTGCTACATGAATATATGAATGAACAAGGGAAGAAGTGGGTGTAAGTTAATGTCGTCCTGGAAGAGGGGAGATCTCAGGTGAAAGCTCACAATCGGGTACTGGACAAAGCTAATGCCAGTCGCCAGCATGTATGGCAAACTTGTTTTGTACCAAGCTGTGTGCCAAGCGCCTGACTCCTTAATGTAGTGTTCTACTATACTAGAGGGACTTCAGTCTTCCCATTTATAATCAAGGAAAACATGACCGAGGAGGAAGGGATCTTCTGGCATCAAGCTTTAAGCCTTTCCCCGAGACTGGTCCCTGAGACAACGGAGGCCTTCTCAGAAACAACTACAGTGAGGGGTTGTTGTGTAGACATTCATAGGGGTTTGGCTTGCCCCAGAATCCTCAAAAGCTTAACTCTGTCCTCTTTCTTCTTCAGAGCTACAGTCCCACAGTGTTTGAGCGCTATAACGCCACTCTGCAAATGAAGGGTAAACCTGTGCGCCTCCAAATCTGGGACACAGCTGGTAGGTGTGGGGCTTTAGGGGAGGCAAGAAAGAGAAGGGGAGCCCCAGTGGCTTCCGAACCAGGAGGCCAGCCAGTCTCCAGAGAACAGCACTGGCAGCAGGAGGAGCCCTAGGGAACTCAATCCCTCACCTGCATGTGTCTACATCCCCTGCCCAGGGCAGCTCAAGGGCCTGGCCTCCTGAGCTCTGTGCCCTGAAGTTTAGCTTCTCTAATACCTCCTGACCTTGGCCCCGTGTCCCCCAGGCTCCTGGCCTGGCCGGTACTTGGGTTAGCTCAAAACTAAACTCAGTAGGACTCAGAGGCCCCCTTATATTCAACCTGCTCAGACCACTTTGTTGGTATCCTATCTGCCCTTGCCCTCACTACACAAGCAAGAGCAAAGTGGGTTCCCAAGCCTGGTCTCTCTGCACACTCAGCCTTTTGAATAGGATCTTCCAGCCATGGCTTCTCCAGGCCAAGGCTGCCACAAACCACAAGCAAGCCAAGGAAGAACCACCCCAAGGAGACATCCACATGAGATACAAAACTTGACCCTACCCTCTAAAAGCCCAGGTCTGTTAAGGTGACCTCCCTGGTGTTGGAGAGACACTGAGAGCAGGCAGGAGGACCGGAGGCAGTGACTCCTCTCCTTTGCTTAGGACAAGATGACTACGACCGCCTTCGGCCCTTGTTCTATCCTGATGCCAATGTCTTGCTCCTCTGCTTTGATGTGACCAATCCAAACAGCTTTGACAACGTCTCCAACCGGGTAGGTGCTGGGGTGACAGAGGGAGGACATCAATCTCCAGGCCAGTGCTCATCACTCTTTACCCTGTCAGCTGTCAAAGCTTGGCAGGCCTGGGGCTGGGCTAATGGCTCAGCAGTTAAGAGGGCATACTGAGCTGGGCATGGGCCTTTAGTCTCAGCACCAGAGAGGCAGAGGCATGGGTATTTCTGTGAGTTTGAGGCTGGCCTGGTTTACATAGTGAGTTCCAGGCGATTCACAGATACACAATGAGAAAGAGAGAGAGAGAACGAGCACCTGTGTGGGAGAGCTAACATCATCTACAGGGATTCCAACACTGTCTACTGTACTCTACAGGCAAAGACACATGCACATACATTACTTTTAAAAATAATAAAGGGTTTGAAGAGGTGGCTCAGTAGTTAAGGGCACTTGCTGCTCTTGGAGAGGACCATGGCTCTGTTTCCAGCACCCATGTGGTGGTTCACAACCATTCATAACTCCGGCTCCAGGAAATCAGACATCTTCTTTTGAACTCTATGGGCATCAGACATGTATGTGGTACACATACATATATGCGGGCAAAATACTCATACATATATAAGCTAAAAATTTTTAAATGAATATATTTTTTAAGAGTATGGCCTGGAAATGACTCAGAGGTTAAGAACACTGCTGCTCTTCCAGAGGATCCTAGCACCTACACAGTGGTTTATAACTGCCTATAACCCCTGTCCCAGGGGACCTGATGTCCTCTTCTGGCCTCCACAGGCATAGTGTGCATGTGGTGCACAGACAAATCATCCACACATATTAAAAAAGAAAAGAAAAGGAACTAGGCGTGGTGGCACATGCCTGTAATCCCAGCACCCAGGAGGCAGAGACAAGCAATCTATAGGAGTTTGAGGCTAACCTGGTCTACACAGTAAGTTATTCATAGTGAATTCAGGGATTCATAGTGAAATTCTGTCTAAAAACAAACAAAAAGGCTTGGCAGGCCTTAGATGTGTCCAGGTTTGATAGATACATAGGTAACGTGAGACCCAAAACAAGACAGCAATTTGTTCGGGGTCACATAAAAGTGTGGCAGCTGGGTCTCTGCTCTGACTCTTACTCCAGTGGCTCCTTGCCTGTCCTCAGCTACAGGCTACAACCCTGGTTTTTTTCCTTCTGACTCTGCTGAGAATACTGGGTGAGTCAGAAGCTGTCTCCCAGCCTGGGCCTGCTGGAGGTCATGTGCACTATAAAGTCCAACTCTAGCAGCCCTTGCCAGTCCACTCCATTTCTTCCATTGCTGGTAGTCAGTGGCCTCTCATGATGCCCTAGAATCAAGAGGGCTTCCCAAGGCTACCCTCAAGGATCAAAGAGGCAACCCTTTGAGTTCTTCTGCCCAGGCATGGCACAGCCCCTCACCCACTGCTTACCAAGGCGTCCATATATGCACTGCCAGGTTCCCTTGGCAGTAACAGCATTGGGAAAGACGGCAGTAAGGATATGGCAACAACAACATTAAGAACGTGTCATGTTTTCAATAAAAGGGGGGAAAGACAATACATTCAAAAAAAGAAAAACAAGCCGGGCAGTGGTGGCGCACACCTTTAATCCCAGCACTTGGGAGGCAGAGGCAGGCAGATTTCTGAGTTTGAGAGTTTGAGGCTAACCTGGTCTACAGAGTGAGTTCCAGGACAGCCAGGGCTACACAGAGAAACCCTGTCTCGAAAAACCAAAAGAAAAAGAAAAACAAAACCAAACAAAAACAAAAAACTTGCCATGCCAGGCATGGCAACAATCCCAGAACTCAAGGACAGGCAAAAGGGTCTCTGTGAGTTTGAAGCCACCCCTGTCAACATAGTAAGTTCTCCTAACTTGCCAGGAATACACTGAAACCCTGTGAAAGCCAGTGAAATCCTGTTTCGAAAAAAGTAAAAAGAACGTGCCATGTAGTGTGCACTGTTCCAGCATTTACCTGAGTATTTGCTAACTTATCATCCTGACAACTATATAGAGTAAAGATGCTGTACTTCTGGGATCATTTTCTATTAAAGTGGCTCCTCTGGGGTTGGAGCCTGGGCAATCAGTTACATGCATTCCTCACGCACACCTCTGCACTAGGCCCTTATGGGCATTGGGGCGGGGATGGGGGATACTGGTGCCTATGATGCAGTGGAAACAGTGGGTAGATTCTGAATTCTCCTATAAGGCAGAGCCCCAGGATTTGCTGATCGATTGCAGACAGAAAAGAGAGAAGTTGGACCACAGCAAGCAGAAGGCAGTTACTTCTTCCCCAGGGTGAGGAGGAGCCTGGGATAGGGTGGAGTTGAACAGGCCTATGGTAGCTGGAATCTGCAGGTCTCCTGTAGGGAGTATGAGGCTGGCCTGGAAAAACCATTGAGAAGCCTGGAAAAACCATTGAGAAGCCACCAATTGGGTAGGGTACAGCCAAGGGACCTGAGGAGGCCACCCAGCTAGTAAAGAAGAGAGCCAATGGGAGAGGAGGGGCAGAATGGGGAAACTGGGAGAGCCAGAAGAGCAGGTCCTGAATCCAGTGCAGGCTGCCCTAAAGGAAGTGATCCTGGTTCTAGGTTCTCACAGGCCTGGCCCAGCTCAAGCCTCACAGCTGGGTTAGTGGAGCTACCCAGCAGCCCCTTCCCAAGGACAGACTTGGTGAACAGTGAATATGGAGAGAATACCTGGGCTCCATTTCGTTCCAGGATCCAGAGCATTTTAGCAGCTTTTCCCGAGTGGCCCACCAAACAGCCATGTTCTCCTGAAGATGAGAAACCTCCTCTGTATCTCTGGTGCCCCCAGATGTGTGGTCAAGGCTAAAATAACTCATCCCTAATGTTCTTCTGAGGGGTCCTTCCTCCTGTTGAGGCAAACACAAGGTCTTCTATGTAGCCCTGGCTGGCTTTGAACTCAGAGAGCTGCCTGTCTCTGACTCCTGAGTACCTGCGTTAACAGGGTTTAAAGGTATAGTAAGCTTTCTTTCCTTCCTTCCTCCTCTCTCTCTCTCTCTCTCTCTCTCTCTCTCTCTCTCTCTCTCTCTCTCTCTCTCT